>NC_073385.1:1380000-1680000 GCF_028641065.1 Leucoraja erinaceus | reverse complement strand
GAGATGAGGAGGAATTTCTTTAGTCATAGGGTGGGGAATCTGTGGCGTTTTTTTGCCACAGAAGGCTGTGGACGCAAAGTCAGTGGATATATTTAAGGCAGAGATAGATTCTTGATTAGTACAGTAACTGAGGTTATGGGGAGAAGGCATGAGAATGGGGTTAGGAGGGAGAGATAGATCAGCCATGATTTCCCTCCTGGGATACATAAAGTTCCATCGTATTGCATGGCAGAGTTGACTTGATAGGCCAAGTGGCCTATTTGTACTGCTATCACTTATGACACAAAATGCCGAAGTAACTCAGAGGGTCAGGCAGCATCTCTGGAGAAAATGGATAGATGCTGTTTTGAGTCGAGATCTTTCTTCAGACTGATTGAAGTAAGGAGAATGGCGGGGGGGTGGGGGGGGGAGAGTTATGAGAGACTGCAAGGAAGCAAATGTAAATTGAAGAAAGCTGAACAGTTCTGAATATAGATGCACATAATGAGTTGAGTGCAGTAAGACACTGATTTATCATAACCTTGGCAATACAAATATCCAATATTCAGTAGCTGTTATTGAGGTTAGTAAAAGATAGGATCATTACTAAAATGATTTTCAGATCGCTGAAGAGAACATGAATAATGAGAGCCTGAACATTTTTTTTGTGCGAGCGCCAGCCTGCAAAGACATGGGTGGGAATAGAAGTAGACATAGTAGATTTGTCAATAACTAATCCCACTTAGTTGGGCTGGAGAGATTTGAACAGAGAATGGAAACCAGAGGTATTGGTACACTGTGAGCCACTATGTCTCCGAGGTTTGTATTAATCTCTACCCCTAGAAACACCACCCCTAGAAATGTGAATTCTCAAATTTCTCGGGAACACCTCACTGGCTTCTTTTTCCTTTGCTTCGGTGTCAATTTCCAGTGCAAAGTACTGAAAGAGGGAGAGATATTTTTGGTTGTTTACTTTTGGCTGATTGAGTTGAGAATTGCATTTAAATGTACAGGTCCACCACAGATTCAACTCGCCAATCAGAGCAGAAGCTCCAATTAGGTTTAGATCGGCTGCTCGTCCGGTCTAGGTGCAACATTTTCGGGCGGACTTCCAGGGGGTATTTCGAGTGCACTCTAATAATTTGGTAGGGATTAAAGGAGCTGCTGAACCATCAGTTGCCAAAAAACTGACGGTGGACCTATATTTGCATTTCAAGTATTTATCAGAGGTTTCATGTTTTAATATTAAAAAATACTTTTAATGCATACAATAAACAACAAGGAAGGAATGGACAGACTGTTGGCGAGGCAGACATTGCTGGCACCACCCGGTGGTATTTTGCTTCATTTTTCAGTTCCCATCTTTTTATCTTACTGAAAGCTCGTTAAAGAAAGGAACAAAAGACCTTTTGACAATTATTCTTTCCTTCCTGCCTCACTGTCTGCGACTTCCTTAATGTGTTTTGGCCAGGTTGAAATTATTGAAAATTCTGACTGTGTCTCTGAAAGTACAAGGCAGACCTTGATCACTATGACATGTGGCTTCAAACTTGCACTTTACCGCTATCAGCAACTTTAATGTATGTTCTTGAAGGCTCATGTAGTTCATGTAGCTAAATTGTTCAGCAGCATCCTAATTATTTATTTCATCAAAATGTTTTTTTTTAAAGAATCAGTGAATTGAAGCTGAGTGGTGCCCAAGTAGAAGTAGAAAACTTCCAAACTCAATTTAACATTATGTGTTTAAAAACATACACATTTTGACAAGACTTGTCTTTCTCCAAATTGAAATGACCACGTTATCACATTATTTGAAATTAAACGGTGAACAAATTCTATTTTCAGAAAAAGTGATTGAAAAGATTTTGTTTGGTTAAAATGATCTTGGCGACTACGGAACTGGATTGAGAAGATTAGCCATTCCTGGCATTAAAATACATTTGCATTTCATTAGTTTATTTTCAACTCGCTAATTGACCATGGCTGATGCTGGACTAATTACACCAGGATTGTAAACAAAGACAAAGTTGTATAAGACATGAAAAGGGCCTTCAGCCTAAAGCATCCAAGCTTTTTGCTCACTAACACTAATCCAATTTATCTGCTTGTCTGTTTGCCTGCCTGTTCAAGTGTTTTGTCAAAATGTTTCTTAAACAGAGTGATTGTATCTGTTTTCATCATCTTCACTGGCAGTGAGTTCCAGTAATGGACCACTTGCTATTTTAAAAATGTTTCCCCTCAAGTCCCCTTCAGGCCTTCCTCACATCTTGAACCTATGCCCTGTGGTTTCTGATACATACCCTTACCATGGGGGAAAAAAGGTTCTATCCACCTTATTTATGCCTCTTATCAGGTCATCTCTCGGCTTTTTTCATTCCAGGCCCACCCTATTGGATTTCACCCCATTATTAAAGACCTCCAATCTCAGCAAATAATAGGAGCATTGATGTTTTCTTTAATGTCACATCAGTGATTCATTGTTTTAGTTGTAAAATTTGATTCTTGTTGAATGTATGCTCCCAATTTGAGGTAATATGTTTCAATGTCAAAGTTTGAACTTTCAGGCATTGTACACGGGGAAAACATAAATCTGAGACAATTGATTTGAAATGTACAGTATAAAATATTACGGTAGACATAAAATGCTGGAGTAACTCAGTGGGACGGAGGAGTCTGGAGAAAAGGAATGGGTGACATTTTGGGTCGAGACCCTTCTTCAGTGATGTTAGGGGAGTGGGCGGGACAGATAGAATGTAGTCGGAAACAGTAAGACTGGTGGGAGAAATGGGGAGGGGATGGAAAGAGAGGGAAAGCAAGGGCTATTTGAAGTTAGAGAAGTCAATGTTCATACCGCTGGGGTGTAAGCTACCCAAACGAAATAGGAGGTGCTGTTGCTCCAATTTGCACTGGGCCTCATACTGACAATGGAGGAGGCCCAGGACAGATTGGGAGGGAGAGTTAAAGTGCTGAGCAGCCGGGAGATCAGGTAGGTTAAGGCGGACTGCGTGGAGGTGTTCAGCAAAACGATCGCTGAGCCTGCGCTTGGTCTCGCCGATGTAAAGAAGTTGACACCTGATACAGTAGATGAGGTTGGAGGAGGTGCAAGTGAACCTCTGTCTCACCTGAAAAGACTTGGGGTCCTTCAATGGAGTCGAGGGGGGAGGTAAAGGAACAGGTGTTGCATCTCTTGTGGTGCAGGGGAAAGTACCTGGGGAGGGGTGGTTTGGGTGGGAAGAGACGAGTTTAGAAGTGGAAATGGGAAGATGTGGCCAGTAGTGGGATCCCGTTGAAGATGGCGAAAGTGTTGGAGGATTATATGCTGTATGCGACGGCTGATGGGGTGGAAAGTGAGGACAAGGGGGACTCTGTCCTTGTTGCATATGGGGGGAGAGAGGAGCAAGAGCGAGCTGCGGGATATCGAGGAGACCCTAGTCAGAGCTTCATCTATAATGGAAGAGAGGAACCCCTAAAGAATTCCTAAAGAATGAGGACATCTCCGATCTAGTATGGGAAAACCTCATCCTGGGTGCAGATACGACATAGGAGGAGGAATTGGGAGTAGGGGATAGAATCTTTACAGGAAACAGGGTGGGAAGAAGTGTAGTATAGATCGCTGTGGGAGTCAGTAGGTTTGTAGTAGATGTCGGTCAATAGTCTGTCACCTGTGATGGGGACAGTGAGATCCAGAAACGGTAGGGAGATGTCGGAGATGGTCCATGTGCAGGCTGGAAATTAGTGGTGAAGTTAATGAAGTCGGTGAGTTCTGAATGGGTACAGGTGGCAGCACCGATGCAGTCATCCATGTTGCGGAGGTAGAGTTCAGGGATAGGGCCAGTGTACGCCTGGAACAGTGATTGTTCGACGTACCCTACAGAGAGGCAGGCAATGCTGGGGCCCAAGCGAATGCCCATTGCTACTCCTTGGATTTGGAGGGTGGGAGGAGTCAAAGGAGAAGGTTGTTAAGAGTAAGGGCCAGCCCTGCTAGGTGGAGGTGAGTATTAGTAGATGGAAATTGGCTGGTTCTGCGGTCGAGAAAAAAAACAGGGCTTTAAGACCTTCCTGGTGGGAATAAAGATGTAGAGTGACTGGACATCCATGGTAAAGATAAGGGAGTAGGGGCCTGGAAAATGGAAGTCATTGAAGAGACGAAGGGCATGTGAGGTGTCTTGGGCACAGGTAGGGATGGATTGGACCGGGTGGGGGGGGGGGGAGATAGGATGGAGTCGAGGTATATGGAAATTAATTCGGCGGGACATGAACAAGCAGAAACAATGGGTCTGCCAGGACAGTTCTGTTTGTGGATTTTGGAGAGAAGATAAAATCGAGCCGTGCGTGGCTGGCGAGCGATAAGGTTGGAGGCTTGAGAGGGCAGAGAGCCAGAAGTAATAAAATCAGAAATGGTGTGATATTAACGTCAAGTGCGCGTCTGTGGAAATATTACAGGTTACCCATTTAAGCCTGGGATAACAAGAAATATCAACTTTGTGAAACTTTTGGAATTTGTCTATGCCAATGAACTCTGGAGGCCACGTCATTAAGTACACTCATTGGCACTATAGATTTTTAGACTATAGTGAATTTCAGGGTAAACAGACTTGGCAGGAAAGTGGAGTTAAAGGCAAGATGATATCAGCCTTGATTTTGTTGAATGGAAGACCAGGCTTGATGCATCACAGTTCCTACCACTCTTCTGATGTTCTTATGTTTGAAAATGCGGACTGTATTTTACTTGTTGCTCCACAGTACGTCTCCTTTTGTATTCCTTGTTTAAAAAAGTTAAAAAATTGCTTGGTTGTATTTGTTTACACAGTTACTGATAGTTTGTTGCATATATTTGCAGAAATGGCTGAACAAACAGCAGAGAGGGCAGATCTGAAAGTGATGACCAGCGAACATTTCTGGAATTCGTAGCGAATGAATTGGCTGTCAGGATGCTGCATTCTTTGACCTGAAAATGGGTGTTAATGCATCTACCTATCCTCACTCTTTCTCTCAGAGGGTAGGAGGAAATTCGCAGGCTCAACAGACATTCATAGGTAAGTTGTGCGCAACTGATCCAATGTACTGTTTTGTGAAGTTTACCAGTTTTAAAGTGAGGGTAGCTTAGGCTGATGTTCTGATTTCGATCTTGTGTTTGCTGAATTAAGGGTTTAGTTATAACTTTATTTATTCTAGGGATGTGGGCAGTACTGCCAAAGCATAAATTATTGCCCATTCCTATTTTTCTTGAAAATGTAGGCATTGGCTATCTCTGAAATGCTTTACATATTTGGGGTTATGGTGCTTTTTATAATGATGTGTGATGGAGAGTTTTAATACTGCAATATATATTTGTCATCTAATAATCAAAAAAAAAGTGATCTGGAAGATCGGGCGATCATGATGTATTGGCTAGGATAGTTCCCTTAACTGAGCGAATAAAAGGTGTTACTGCAATCGTAAAATAATTGAAATGGTCCAAGGGCCATGTGTGGGGAATGCTTGCTAATGCGTGTATATCTGGACAATAAAATATATTTTTAGAATGCAGCATAAATAGTGAGGTAACAAAATCATTTGGGAATATTTAAAAAAAAATATTCCGTAAAAGACTTTGACTTCAGAATCATTAGATATGGATAAATAGTTGGAGAGAATCAAGGATCTTGTAATAAGCTGCTGATACGTGATGTTGAGATTTTCGAGCAGTTGGAAGCTTTACATTTTTTAGTAGATTTCAAAGTAATTGATTTATTAATTTAAAAAAAGATGTTTGGCACCTGGCACTCTCAGCACGAAATGCTTTTTTTGGTTTTATTCCACAGGAACATCCTCCTACTTGCATCAAGGATATGGATGCGAATCAAAATTATATAGCCTCGAACATAGCCATGAGAAACCACAAGACAAAAAGAAAAAAAGTTCTGGCCTTGCAACCCTGAAAAAGAAATTTATTAAAAGGCGTAAATCTAATCGCTCTGCCGATCATGCTAAGCAGATGCGCGAGCTGCTTTCTGGATGGGATGTAAGGGATGTAAATGCACTAGTGGAAGAATATGAAGGCACTGCAGCTTTAAAGGAGCTTTCATTGCAAGGTAATTTGGCACGACCAGATGCACGGACCTTGCAAAGAGACCTAGCAGATCTTTACGAATATAAGTACTGCACTGATGTTGATTTGATTTTCCAAGACACTTGCTTTCCTGTGCATCGTGCCATTCTGGCTGCGAGGTGTCCCTTTTTTAAGACGCTGCTTTCATCATCGCCTGAATACGGTGCTGAGATTATGATGGACATTAATACAGCTGGCATAGATTTGCCCATGTTTTCAGCATTATTACACTACCTGTATACTGGAGAGTTTGGAATAGACGACTCCAGGTTCCAAAATGTTGACATCCTGGTGCAGCTGACTGAAGAATTTGGAACCCCAAATTCACTGGATGTAGATATGCGAGAACTTTTTGATAACATGTGCTATTATGATGCTATTCTCGGCTTTTCAGCTGAATCAGAATTAGTGGAGGCATTTGGAAGAAGTTCAGGTCGTTTTGATGAGGAACTCTGTGGGCATAAGGCTGTCCTATCTGCACGTTCCCCTTTTTTTAGAAATCTCCTCCAAAGACGTGTAAGGACTGGTGAAGAAATAACAGATCGAACTCTGCAGACGCCAACAAGAATCATACTTGATGAATCTATCATTCCAAAGAAATATGCAAAAGTAATTTTACATTGTATGTATACTGATCTGGTGGATTTGTCTCTTGTTCTGCACTACAATCCATCTGTGGGGAGCCTAAGTGAAGTCCAAGCAATGGTTGCGGGAAAGGGGAACATGTCGAGAGCTGAAGAAGCAATGGAACTTTACCACATAGCCCTTTTTCTGGAATTCAACATGCTTGCTCAAGGTGGGTTTGTGGTCCAGAAAGTGCAATTTTAGTGCTTCAACAATTTGTGTAAAGCATTTATTAATCTTGCTTATTTCAGTCGGCTTTTTTTGAAAGGTTGGAATATCAGATTTATTAAAGCATTATTCAAAATTGGTATGGGTATCAAAATATTACTTTCATCCGAACAAACTATTTTTTAGCTGTGGATTTATTCTCTGAAACAGCTAAAATTTGAGTTGTAAAGTGCATTAAGCCAAGTTTATCAGTTATAGATAGTGTATATTGTAGTAGAATATTATGAAGTTTAAATAATTGATTTTTATGTGAAGGGCCTATATTTTGCTGATGTGGTAAGTAAAATATTTTATACGTGAACAGACATTTCTATTTTGCTTTTCCATTTCAAGAATTGGATGCTGACATAATGGGACGAGTGGGGATGAGGGGAAGGATGATGATGATGATGATGATGATGATAAGATCGTGACATAGGAGCAGAATTAGGTCATTCGATCACAGCTGAACTATTTTTACCTCTTAACCTGCTTTCTTCCCGTAACATTCTAATCAGGAACCTATCAATCTTTGCTTTGAAAATATCCAATGTCTTGGCCTCCACCGCTGTCCGCAGCAATGAGTTCCACAGACTCGCCATCTTCTGGCCAAAGAAATGCCTCCTCGTCTCCATTACAAAGCTATGTCTTTTGATTCTGAGGCTGTGCCCTTTAGTTCCAGACTCTCCCTTTACTGGAAGCATCCTCTCCACATCCACTCGAGGCCTTTCATTATTCAGTATTTTTCAATGAGACCTCCCCTCATCCTTCTAAACTCCAGCAAGTACAGGCCCAGAGTCATTAAACGCTCCTCATACATTAACACAGTCATCCCTGGGATTATTCTTGTAAACCTCCTCTGGACCCTCCATTGTCAGTACATTGTTCCTCAGATATGTAGATCAAAAGTGTTAACAATATTCCAAATGTGGCCTTATAAAGTCTTTGCATTACATCCTTGCTTTTATATTCTAGTCCCTTTGAAATAAATGCTAACATTGCATTTGCCTGCCTTACTGAACCTGCAATTTAACCTTTTGGGAGTCCTGCACCAGTACTCCAAAGTCCCTTTGCGCCACAAATTTCTGAATCCTCTCCCCATTTAGAAAGTAGTCTATGCCTTTATTTTTTCTACAAAGTTTCATGACCTTACACATTTCCCCGCTCTATTCTATTTGCCACTTCTTCTTTGCCCACTCTCCCAACCTGTCTCAGGCCTTCCTGATGACTTCCTGTTTCCTCGACTGTACCTACCCCATCTCCTATTTTCGTATTGGTCGCCATGGGCAAGTTGGGCTGAAGGCCTGTTTCTGTTCTTCAGTTGGAGCTTATTCAATAAGGAGCACTAAACCTCACTGCTGTTATTTCCTATAGTATTTTAAATGTGGAAAATTATTCAAAATGTCGAACAAAGCCAAAACACACTATTAGCAGAGATGACCAAAAGCTTGTGTTAAAGAGGAAGAAAGGAATCCGATGGCAGATTGAAGGAAGAGGGCGAGATGCATAAGAAATCAGTGCCTTCAGTGGGAAATTGAGGGGGGGGGGGGGGGGGGGGGTGAGCCAGAGCAGTAAACCTGTAGGACTAAAGGTTAGAAATAGTGGAGAAGAGATGAATTATCAGATTTAAACATGAAGACATTAAATTTGGCAGCGAAGATGATGTAGCTTTGAGAGGGAGTTCACAAATGAAAACCCATGTGGATATTTGGTGCCTTGAGCCTGTTTTACCATTCAGTGAGTTTGTGGATGATTTTTTTTTTACCTCAGTAATCCTTTTTTGTACCAACTCCATGTTTTTATTCTCTCAAACTGTTAATAGTGGCTGGGAATCTACAGCTCTCGAGTATAGAATTTAAAAAATAATCCTATTCCTGCTTGAAGAAATTTTATTTTTCCATTATTCATACAGTTTGAAAACAGGACCTCCGGTCCAACTAGCCTGTGCCAATCAATTTGCCTTATTTACATTAGTCCCACCTGCCTGCATTGGCCCATATCCATCTAAACTTTTCCTATCCATGTACCTGCCCAAATATCTTTTAAATGTTATATTACTTGCTTCAAATACATACATACACATTCCATACACCCACCACCCTCTGTATGGGGGGAGAACGTTTCCCTGTTCATCTACTCTATGTATTCCCATCATGCACTTGTACACATCTATACGATCGCCCCTCATCCTCCTGCACTCCAAAAAATAAAGCACTCGTGGTGTCCAACCACTCTATAGCTGAGGCCCTCAAGTCCTGGCAACATTCTCGTATTTCTCTGCACTTTTTCCAGATTATAAGCATCTTTCCAAGTTTGGTAAGGTGACCAAAATTGAACACAATATTCCAAATATAGCCTCGCCAATGTCATGTTTATCTGTAACGTAACATCCCAACCTCTGTACTCTATACCCTGACTTAAGAAGGCCAATGTGCTGAAAGCCTCTTGTGTGATGCCACTTTCAAGGAACCATGTACCTGCACTCTGCTCAACAACACTCCCCAGAGTCCTGCCATTCACTGAAGGTTCTGCCGTGGTTTGACTTTCCAAAATGTTACACTTATCTGCATTTAACACCATTAATTTAACACTCCAGGTGTGGTCTCACCAAGACCCTGTACAACTGCAGTATCTTTGAACCTCCCTGCTCCTATTTTGAGTATAAGAGCAGGGAGGTTCTACTGCAGTTGTACAGGGTCTTGGTGAGACCACACCTGGAGTGCTGCGTACAGTTTTGGTCTCCAAATCTGAGGAAGGACATTGTTGCCATGGGGGGAGTGCAGAGACGGTTCACCAGAATGATTCCTGGGATGTCGGGACTGTCTTATGAAGAAGGACTGGATCGACTTGGTTTATGCTCTCTAGAGTTTGGGAGATTGAGAGAGGATCTTATAGAAACTTACAAAATTCTTAGGGGGTTGGACAGGCTAGATGCAGGAAGATTGTTCACGATGTTAGGGAAGTCCAGGACAAGGGGTCACAGCTTAAGGATAAGGGGGAAATCCTTTGAAACCGAGATGAGAAGAACTTTTTTTCACACAGAGAGTGGTGAATCTCTGGAACTCTCTGCCACCGAGGGTAGTTGAGGCCAGTTCATCCCACGTATTTAAGAGGGAGACTAGATGTGGCCCTTGTGGCTAAAATCGGATCAGGGGGTATGAAAGAGAAGGCAGGTACGGGATACTGAGTTGGATGATCAGCCATGATCATATTGAATGGCGGTGCAGGCTCGAAGGGCCGAATGGCCTACTCCTGCACCTAAAATCTATGTTTTCTAATTAATCTGTTCGGCCCACTTGCCCAACGTGATCATGGTCCTGCTGTAATCTTTGATAACCATCTTTGCTATCTACAATACCACCCACTTTAATGTCATCTGCAAACTTACTATTCATAATATGTACATTCATCCAAATTGTTGATATAAACCACAAACAGCAATGGTCCCAGCACTGATCCGTGAGGCACACCACTAATCACAAGCCCCAGTCCGAAAAACATCCTTCCTTAAACACCCTTTGCTTCCTTCCATGAAGCCAATTCTCTATCCAGTCGGCCAGCTCTCACTGAATCTGATATGATCTAACCTTCCAGAATAGTTTGTCTATTGGAACGCTATCAAACTTTTTGCTGATGTCCACAGAGAACATTTACGTTAATCTCTTTGGTTATTTCTTCCAAAAAGTCAATCATATTCTTGAGACACGATCTCCCACGTGCAAAGCCATGCTGACTATTCCTAATCAGCCCCTTTCTAGCTAAAATCGAATCCTATGTGCTCGAAACCTTATCTTGTGCTTGTATTTGTTACTCTGCATACCAGGCAAGGGAAACATTCTTGCATGCACCTTATAAGAATTTTGGTTTCTGAAGATTCTTCGATATTCGAGCAAATACAAGTTTTTCTGCTTAATCTGTTCTAGCAATCCTCCTCGTTCCAAGAATTAATGTGGTGGACATTTTGTTGCATTCCCTCTGTTGTAAGTCCATGTTTCCCTGAATGGATAGATCAAATGCTATACCGAGTACAATTATTTCTTGGTCACATGTAAAATCAGGAAGACGTTTTCACTCATGCTCACATCGTCATGCAATAAAGCCTAGGCCTATTAAACAGGCCGTTCACTCCAATCAAGATGTCTATCCAAGCTAGTCCAATTTGTGTGCGTCTTGCCCATATCCCTCTTAGCTTTTCTATCCATGTACCGACCTAAATGTCTTTTAAATATTAAATAGTGCTTGTTCCATGGATCAATCGCCCTCTGAGTGGAAAAAGTTCTTCCTCAAACCACTTTTAAATCTTTTTCCCACCCTCTCCTTAAATCTATGACCTAGGACTCCTCTAACCTGAGAAAAGATTGACCATTCACCTCATAATGTTAAATACGTCTTTATGGTCACAGCTCTGCCTAAGACCGCAAGAAATTGCAGAGTTCGGCCTTCGAGCCTGCACCACCATTTAATATGATCATGGCTGATCATACAACTCAGTATCCTGTACCTGCCTTCTCTCCATACCCTCTGATCCCCTTAGCCACAAGGGCCACATCTAACTCCCTCTTAAATATAGCCAATGAACTGGCCTCAACTACCTTCTGTGGCAGAGAATTCCACAGATTCACCACACTGTGTGTGAAAAAAGTTTTTCTCATCTCGGTTTTAAAGGATTTCCCCCTTATCCTTAAGCTGTGACCCCTTGTCCTGGACTTCCCCAACATCGGGAACAATCTTCCTGCCTGTCCAACCCCTTAAGAATTTTGTAAGTTTCTATAAGATCCCCTCTCAATCCTAAATTCTAGAGAGTATAAACCAAGTCTATCCAGTCTTTCTTCATAAGACAGTCCTGACATCCCAGGAATCAGTCTGGTGAACCTTCTCTGCACTCCCTCTATGGCAATAATGTCCTTCCTCAGATTTGGAGACCAAAACTGTATGCAATACTCCAGGTGTGGTCTCACCAAGACCCTGTACAACTGCAGTAGAACCTCCCTACATCCACAATGCTCTTATTTATTTTACCATCTTGTTTATTGCATCTCTCCTAATTGTGATCACTGTCTTAGTATTTGTGCTTTCTAAACGTTTTCTCTTGAAGATTTTGTTGGAGGCTATTTAGTACTGGGACTGAGGGAAAATGCTGAGATAGAAACAGGGTTTAGTTCTGTATTAATTTTATGGCTATGTTATCATTTAGATGGTTCCTTTTCCTCATTAGAAGTTTCTCCACTGATTTGTCCTGAAAAAATGGCGTACTTTATTTCTGTATTATGCGAAAGCCCATTGACTTTAAAAGCTACATTACTGAGCATGTTGTCTTTGCAATACTATTAGACAAAGGAAAATCCCACCGCTTAAAACAAAACTAACCTCGCTCTGCCTCATCATTTGAAAATTGCTCCACTAAATTTACCATCAATAACAGATCATTTATGCTGCTGTTCAGTCTGAACCATTGTTCCCGATGTTGGGGGAGTCCAGGACAAGGGGTCACAGCTTAAGGATAAGAGGGAAATCCTTTAAAACCGAGATGAGGAGAACTTTTTTCACATAGAGAGTGGTGAATCTCTGGAAACTCTCTGCCGCAGAGGGTAGTTGAGGCCAGTTCATTGGCTATATTTAAGAGGGAGTTAGATGTGGCCCTTGTGGCTAAGGGTATCAGAGGGTATGGAGAGAAGGCAGGTACGGGATACTGAGTTGGATGATCAGCCATGATCATATTGAATGGCGGTGCAGGCTCGAAGGGCCGAATGGCCTACTCCTGCACCTAATTTCTATGTTTCTATTCTACTTGAATTGAAGCAAATGCCATGCTGTAGTGTCCAAAATTCAGAAACTCCAAGCCGCTGAGTATGTTCTTCCGTTCTGATGCCGGAGTTCCGATCATCCTGGCGAGAGGGCGTGTACATCGGGACGTCCATAGCGGTGACTGCGGAGGGCTCAAAGGACCCGACCATGGGTGAACAAAATAGAAGATGACTGAACTTTATTGCCTTCCCTCGCTGTGGGAAAAGTTGATACTGATGTTCATATTAAATTCTATCGCTTATCGTGTTCTTTTTATTCATGTGGTTGTATGGTAACTCAAATCTCACAGTACCAATTGTCAAGTCAAGAGAATTTATTGTCATGTCCCAGATAGGACAATGAAATTCTTGCATTGCTGCAGCATAACAAGATATTGTAGTCATAAATACAGAACAGATCAGTGTGTCCATATACCATGGAATATACATATACACACATCAGTAAACAGATAAAGTGCAATAGGTTGTTATAGTTCGTTTGAAGTTGTGTTTAATAGTCTGATGGCTGTGGGGAAGAAGCTATTCCTGAATCTGGATGTTACAAGTTTCAGGCTCCTGTACCTTCTACCCGATGCATGATGCGTGAACTTGAAAAGTATAACATTCAGATTTGGATAGCAACATTAAAATTGAGGGGGTGGTACAACATTTTTGGATTGAACCTAAACAATGAGCTAGAGTAACTCTAGTAGGAAAATACTTGGATTCAGCAGAATCAATAGATAGAGTAACTCCTCTGAGACACTTGAACAGAACACACACGAAGAGTAATTTTTTTATAAAGGCTTGCTTGTATGTTTTATTCTCTTGAGCTTTGAATCTACTGATGCTCACATTCTTCTGCCTGTGGAACAAAAGATTGCGTGGGCAGTAGGAAAATAAAATTTCATTCGCGTTCTCTTTAAGAGTTATTTTTCTCCCTCTTTCCTATTATGCTTCACTCCTCTGCAAGCATGAAGAGGTACAGCTACTGTTGACATTTGGCTTCACAAATATAATTTTTGTCTGGTCTATTAGATTACATTACCTCTGATAAACCAACTCGTCCTCTAGTTCAATCGGCCTTTCTGAACTAATAGCAAGGTTTTGTAAATATTGTTCCAAGTGCAAGGAATGACCTTAGTTAATTTTAAGGATATCCTTCTGCAAAACTAATTAGTTCCTCAGATTTTGATATACGGTATGTGAAGGTGGGGTGTACTTTTTCTTAGCAAACATAAAGTAAGGAAACCTAAAGAAACCGACAGATCCAAGTAATATATTTGACTTTCTCACTGTCATGGAATAGTTTCAACTTGCATGTTGAACGACTACTGCATAGATTCTTGAGTAACCAGTGGGACGGAAGGCCAATGTAACATTTCGGACTTCAGGCATGATTTATACAGCCAACATTTTGCAAAATAAGTGTGAATTAAAATTTATTAAACAATATATGATTTAATTAATAATTCCTGATACAGAATTATAAATTATATATATATATTTTTGCTTTAAGTTAAAGTTAACCTGTAGTTTGATTCATTATTATTGTCACGTTATGCACATGAAGCAGTGGGAAAACTTTGTTTTGCATGCTAACCAGGTAAATCATTCATACATAGTCATACAGAATGGAAACAGGCCCTTCAGCCCAACTTGCCCTTGCCCTTGCCAACCAACATGCCCCTGTTGTGGACAAACAATGATTACAAGCAAACCATGGAGAGCATAGTGTTACAGCTATAGATAAAGTCAGATATAAGGGGGATTGGGAATATATGGTTAGTTTGAGGTTCATTCAAGAGTCTGATAATAGCGGGGAAGAAGTTGTCCTTGAACCTGGTAGTACATCCCTTCTGCCTAATGGGAGAGGGGAGGAGGAGGGATTGACTGGGGTGTGAGTAGTTCTTGATGTTGTTACTCTCTGTAGACAATGAGGGGGAGGCTGATTTGTGTGATGGACTGGATGTGTCCATAACTGCAATTTTTGGGGTTCTTGAGCAGAGCAGTTGCCAAAACAAGATGTTATGCATCCAAATAAGATGCTTTCTATGGTGCATCTAGGAATTGGCAAGAGTCACTTGAGACATTTTCTTAGCTTTTTGAAGAAGTAGATGCAGTGACGTGCTTTCTTCATGTTGCATTTGCAAATTTGATGATTAACTTGTGAATAACTAAAAAAGTTAAGAATGGTATATTTTAGAAGTAATGTTACAAAGAATAATGGCAGGTTTGAGGGTTGTAAAAACCTAAAGAAATCAACAAAAATAGGTTAACCAGGCTACGAGTTTAAAACGGGTTCAAAGTTTGTGAAGAGGAGCAAAAGTAATTATTGGTTCATTAGTAGCAATGATGGGGGATTAAAAATGTGTAAAAAGGAAAGGCAGGGATGTTAAATGCATTTTGGAATATTTCTTTCTAAAATAGAAGGATGCGAGGAGGCCAAAGGGCTTGATAAAAGGGAAAATGTGTTTGGCAAATCTATTAAAATTTACTTAAGATGTAGCTCACAAGCAGGATAATAAAGATCCAGGAGTTGTAATGTATTTAGATTTCCAAAGGTATTTGATGTCCTACATATTAATATCTAGGATGAGGGTTTTTTTTAAAAAGGAAAGTGAGTAGCGCTATGTTCTATTCTGAGTAATGTAATTAGAGGATGGGAAGGGTGCCGAAGAAATTAGAATGGTGTGATTGATGAAGAGAACTGATAATGCTATGGATGTTCAAATAGGAAAAAAAATGGAGATGTTTGGAATCATTGTGGCTTATCTTTATTGCAGGGTGTGAAGATATTGTGATGGAGAGCATCTCCCTCGACACACTGATTTCCATTCTGAAGTGGAGTTCACAGCCTTATGGCTCCAAATGGGTTTACCGGCAGGCAATTAATTTCTTGTGTGAAGAATTCACTTCAGTCATGATCTCTGATGTGTTTTTTGAACTTAGCATGGACTATTTGCCTCTTGTGCTTCAGTCTGACTATTTGCAGGTACTGCCTTTGTATTTTTTTTTTACCAAAATTGAGAAGATCAGATTTTTCAATGGGTTACTATTTCATCAAAGTTAATTGTTTAATTTAGACCGCTAAATGGTTACAAAGAATAATGGCAGGCTTGAGGGTTGTAAAAACCTAAAGAAACGAATGCACAACGTTTGAAAACAAATACATTTTAGTCATTAAAATGGCAGTGTAGAAAGTGGAAACAAACGTTTGAAAACAATACAAACTTAGTGCTTGGTCAAACTGAGTTTTGCTTGCTGAAATTGATGCATCTCATCTGGAGCACATTCAATGCACAGCAATAAAATAGCCACATTTATTTTCAGGAATCCTTTTGCTGGTCAGTGCCCCACTTATTTAACACACTTATTTAAGAAGGGTCTCGACCCGAATCATCACCTATTCGCTCCATAGATGCTTCCTCACCCGCTGAGTTTCTCCAGCATTTTTGTCTACCTTTATCAAATTGAAGAAGTCTTCAAGTACTGGTGGAATTTTACAGTTGTGACATTTTAAATAGAAAATTGTTTGAGTAGCTTAAATTATAAAATATTTTAATGATTTAATGTTTGTAGATATCTAATGTTTCTTCAATAATCAAATGTCCTGCCTACCATTTATGTGCAATTTCATGAGATTAACACGGGTTTGTTTGGAATGAGCCTTTGAAGAAATATTCAGTTAAATTATAAATACTAAGCAAATATTTAGTCCATCATTTAAAAGAGCAAGTGAAACATTCAGCATTGTTATGACTTTCAGCACTTTCAGTTGAGTGTATGTGTGAGTGTGAGAATGCCATTCTGTTAATTATCTGTTTACATTAATGGATCTTTGTGTATCAAAATCTATAGAAATAAAATGATAAAATAGGCCATTATTTAAGTAAATGTCCAAAATAAATGCATTCTTATGCATCCAGTTTTAGCACAAGCAAGTAGAAATCCAGGACGTTTATGTCCCTACACAAGATAATTAAGAAAAATGACAAATTAGTTAAATTCTACTTTTTTTTGATAATGTGTGCGTTTTTAATGAGACCGAGCGAATAAATTAAATGATGGTTGAGATATTTTAAATATTAATTGGGTTTTCAAGGTCCTGTTTGTGTAGCAAATGGCTTTTTTGAACTTACTTTACGCAAAGTCTTATCTCTTATCGCTAAATGTAAAATAATTAATTCTGCGTCAATCTCTGAGCCTGAAGAACATTTGAGATCGGATTCCAACACATTTTGCCAATGCTTCAAACGTCAAATTATTCTATGGAATTTTTTTTTCTCTTGTTGGGAACTCCTTAGTTTATTTACATCCAGTGAATCCGATGCAAACTATTCAATTGCTGAATACTCAGCAACCACAATAATGAAATAACAAATTTATTCTAGCCAAAGGTTATGTACATTGTGCAAATTTGAGAGACTCCCCGGTTGAATGAAAGATAATGTTACCCTTTTCCGTTTATCTTGATTCATGACCTTTTACTAAAGAAATTAACTCTATATTTTGTTTAAGGCTAGTGAGCAAGATATCCTTAAATACATGAACAAATGGGGAGAGCACCAGCTCATCAAACAGATGGCAGAGAGAGGTGAGAAACATTAACATTTTTAATTGTCATCTCTGGTTAAATATAATTTATGATAATGGACTTCCAAAAGTCATTGAATAAAATGAAAGAATTGAAAATGAATATTGCTACATTTCATATTGTTTAAATACAAGCTTTATCATCTCCACATCCTTGCAAACTTTCTTTTGAGATGTTATTTATGCAGGGATTTTGCTCCAAGTCCACTTTGGCAGCAAAAACAGGAGGGCAGATTACTATCTAAATGGCGTCAAGTTGGGGAAAAAGGGGAAGTACAATGGGATCTGGGGGTCCTTGTACATCACTCACTGAAAGTAAGCATGCAGGTACAGCAGGCAGTGAAGAAAGCGAATGGCATGTTGGCCTTTATAACAAGAGGAATCGAATATAGGAGCAAAGAGGTCCTTCTGCAGTTGTACAGAGCCCTAGTGAGACCACACCTGGAGTATTGGGTGCAGTTTTCCCTATTTGAGGAAGGACATTCTTGCTATTGAGGGAGTGCAGCGTAGGTTTACAAGGTTAATTCCCGGAATGGCGGGATTGTCATATGCTGAGAGAATGGAGCAGCTGGGCTTGTACACTTTGGAGTTTAGAAGGATGAGAGGGATCTTATTGAAACATATAAGATTGTTAAGGGCTTGGACACACTAGAGGCAGGAAACATGTTTCCGATGTTGGGGAAGTCCAGAACCAGGGGCCACAGTTTAAGAATAAGGAGTTTAGAACGGAGACGAGGAAACAATTTTTCTCACAGAGAATGGTGAGTGTGGAATTCTGTGGAATTCTCTGCCTCCAGGTGTGGTGAAAAGATTTTTCCTCATCTCACGCACGAACCTTGGGTCAAGTTCAAGTTTTTTATGTCGGGTTTTGTTTATTTATCGTTATCATTTGTAACTCGGATTGAAACTGCGATTTTGAACTTATTTGAATGAAATAAGAGTGATAGATTCTGCCTGAGTTACGCCAGCAGTTTGTTTTATTTTATGTTGTCATTTGCCATTCAGAAATTTATGCCTGCTGGAAGATAGGAACAGGATGAGTTTTTTAGAACATCATCCCTGCCATATCCCAGCTGTGACCTAACTCCATATAGCCATTTTTGGATAGCAAATCTACGAATTGTTTATAATTGGGTTTGTCCATCAGTTACCATTTACGGGGGAAAACTCCTTTATTCGAACTTCAGTCCTAAAGGGTATGGCTCTTTTTTGAATTGCACTCCATTGTTCAAGACTCTACAGAGTGCAGATATTTGCCTTTTGTCAACCAATTTTGTTACATTCTAACACGTACACTGTATAAAATGAACCTTTTTTTAGGACAGTCTTTTTACCATTAATTTGATTTATTTTATATATATACATTTTCATGCCATGCTTACCTCACCAGTGAATTCATGATTTCCACTCTGATGATTATTTAGATTATTTAAAAACATGTTTTGTTGCTATGTGTTGGTTGACTTAATTGTTAAAATGTTCTTTTGGTTTTAGAACAGTTGCAATGATTTGGGGAATTATTGATTGGCTGAAACTTGTTTTAATTCAGTCCCTTGTTTAAAATGCTTTCATTTTCAGAACAAAAGCATTTGGATAAGGGAAATACTACAGTCAGATTCTATTACAAGAACTTGCTTTTGTGGCTTTCAGTTTGTTTGTACTCCACCTATATTTCTCATTCAGCAAAGGATCCGATTATCCTTTCCAATTTGCACAAAATCTTACTGCAATACATTCCAGACAGGCGATGGGAGTACTTATTTAATTGGGAGTACTTATTTGCTTTTTGGTTCCCGTTGCATTTCCACATGCCTTCATGGTTTCCTTTTATTTAAGACCCTGGTTTCAGAATTAATTAAATCACTTTCAAATATTTATATTATGATCGCTCATCCCCAAAGGCATTTTAACTACTCGATCATCAATGCGCTTTCATCAATGCACAATTCCAGATCTAAAATTGCCTCTTCTTACTGGTTATATCTGCTTCATCCTCTGTGATAATTTTACAATTTTACAATTATTTTTACCAAGGCATGTAAATTTTTTAACAGAGTATGTTGCATCGGCAACAACATTGTGTGCATTAATGGACATAAATAGAAATATATATATATATATGTTCTCACAGCCATTACAAAAGAGTGCTTGTAAAATGTTGAGATTGGGAATTAAATATTCCAGAATATGTCAGAGAAAGTCAAAATGGAAAAGGGGGTGCGGTAGCTTTGAAACTAAAGAATGGGGTAAAGGCAGTAAGAGGAAATTGAGGGGAACTAGTTTGGATAGAGCTAAGCAAAGCAGGAGGCAGGAAGGAAGTGAGGAATTGTCAAATGACCCTAATTAATAATGTGAATCATGAAATTAGACGCTTGTGTAACAAAGTGTGCAGAGAAGGTGCAAAGGCACTTTGCAGTACTCCCAAAAAGTTAATTTGAAAGTCAAATCGGTAGTAAGGAAGGCGAATAAGGAGATTGGGGGGGGGGGGGGGGGGATCTTATAGAAACGTACAAAATTCTAAGGGGTTGGACAGGCTAGATGCAGGAAGATTGTTCCCGATGTTGGGGAAGTCCAGAACAAGGGGTCACAGTTTAAGGATAAAGGGGAAATCATTTAGGACTGAGATGAGAAAAACATTTTTCACACAAAGTGGTGAATCTCTGGAACTCTCTGCCACAGAAGGTAGTTGAGGCCAGTTCATTGTTATATTTAAGAGGGAGTTAGATGTGGCCCTTGTGGCCAAGGGGATCAGAGGGTATGGAGAGAAGGCAGGTACGGGATGCTGAGTTGGATGATCAGCCATGATCCAGTTGAATGGCGGTGCAGGCTCGAAGGGCCGAATGGCCTACTCCTGCACCTATTTTCTATGTTTCTATGAATACAATTATTTTGAGAGGGCTAGAATACAAAAACAGGGAGGTAATGCTGATGCTTTATAAAGCACCGGTCAGACCACATGTGGAGTATTGTGAGCAGTTTTACGCCCCATATCTGAGGAAGGATGTGCTGGCATTGGAAAGGGTCTTGAGGAGGTTTACAAGAATATCCCAGGAATGATTGGGTTAATACATGATGAGCGTTTGAAGCCACTGGGCTTGTACTCGCTGGAGTTTAGAAGAATGAGGGGGGACCTCATTGAAACTTACCGAATAGTGAAAGGTCTAGATCAAGGGTTCCCAACCTGGGGTAAATTTTGCCTACCCAGGGGGTAAATTTGTTGATTCTGGATTTGTACATATTTTTTCTCATTGACTGACTGTTTGGTTCTGGTATACCGGTATCTGTTCATCGTTAGTTGTTCATAAATAAGTGAAATAACATTGTTATGTGCTGTTAAAGTTGCCAGGGGTAAATGGGACAAAAAAGGTTGGGAACCCCTGCCCTAAATAGAGTGGATGTGGAGAGGATATTTCCACTAATGAGAGAGTCTAGGATCAGAGGCCATAGTCTCAGAATAAAAGGACATACTTTTAGAAAGGAGATGAGGAGGAATTTCTTTAGTCAAAGGGTAGTGAATCGGTGGAATTCATTGCCACAGAAAGCTGTGGAGGCTAAGTCAATGGATATTTTTAAGGTGGAGATTGACAGATTCTTGATTAGTACGGGTGTCGGGGGTTATGGGATGAGGGCAGGAGAATGGGGTTGAGAAGCCATGATTGAATGACAGAGTAGACTTGATGGGCTGAATGGCCTATTCTGCTCCTAGAACCTATCAACATAAACAATTTAGTTATATATGTGGGCAAATGAGCAGGAATAGTTCACATGTTTTGTGAGTCACCTTCCTGAAATGCTGCAGCCCGTCTGGTAAAACTACCAGCATGCCCCGTGATTTGCATCACCACTCTTATCAAGTCATGTGCTGCTTGGCCAATGTTGACTTCCATGCAGGCAACATCTTGATTTTAAACACTTAGTTTCAGTGTTCAAATTCTTCAGTATCTTGGCCCTTCACTATCTCTCTAACCCTAGCCTTGTTCTTCTGTTAAATCATTGAACGCTGTGCCTTGAGCTGTAAAGGCCCTTTTACTCTTGAACATTCTTGAGATAAACATCACCCCTCTTTCCTTCTCTTAAGATGTTACTTGAAACCTACCTCTTTGAAAAAAGCTTTTGGGCACTTATCCTAAAACTTCCTTTAGTGGCTTGACACCCGATAATGCTGGGATGTGCCTTGGAACATTTCTACTCTGATAAAGAAGCTATATGAATGTAAGTTGTTTTTTCATTCTGCTCATCCAATGACATAATATTGCAAGGTTTTTCTATTTGTTTGTATCTCTGTTTTAGAACCAAACCTGCTGAGTGGGACGGCACACAGTGTAAACAAGCGTGGTGTAAAGAGGCGGGATCTTGACATAGAGGAACTAAAAGAGATTTTGTCCTCAGTTCTGCCTCTCATTCGAATAGATCATATCCTTCCCACAAACAGTGAGATTCTTAATGATGCTGTAGGTTGATTTTTTTTGATTTTTTTTTAAGTGTCTGAATTGTGCCTATTTTGTCTTTGTCTCTTAATTATTTTGCTCGTGTTTAAGGTCAGATTGCTGCCAGATTTCATGGGTAAGAAAGTTATGTGACCTCTGGCCCAATGCTTCTCGTGATAGTTTGCTGTAGCTGGCTGCTGTTATATGTACAAGTGAAACCTGTGGCCATATCTGAATTCACTTATGCCTCCCTGACTCATTTAATTTTGCCTTCCCACACTTTGATTAATAATACTGACATCTGGCAAATCATTAACAAATCTAGACATTGCCAGATGGTCTTTTAACGGGGAATAACCAATCTAATAAGTGCCGAGCTTTTGGCTTTTATTTAAAACTTGAGTGACAAATAGCAGTCATGTCAAAGATGGTAATTTGAGTAAAGGCAGTGGTTCATCTGGCAGAACTATTCTTCTCCCACCACAATATGCTCTGGAACAATATTTGTCATTCAACTCTCGTACCAACATAAACCTAATACAGGTTCCCCACCGATTTTATAGCAACTGGTTGTCCGGCACTTTTAATCCAAAAATCCCACCCAGATGTTCCCCCGAAAATGTGGAGCCTACGCCAGGTGACGTTGTTGATCTTGATCTCATCTGCAGCCGGTCGGCGGCTCTAATTTGCCCTATGTGACCGGGGATCTGGAATTACTGCCGTTCCCATAGGCGCCTCCCGAGGCCGACATTGCGGACCAGTATCTCGGCCCCTCGGGCGCCTCAGTACCTGTTCTGGTACCATTCTACTCTCTGAGGCAGTGCCCTCTGTTGGTCTGGCAAAACGGATAATCCAGAAAGGCTCTTGAAGCAAGGGTGCCAGAAACTCTGTGGTGGACCTGTAGTATAATTGCATGTTTAAAAATTGTCCCATTTTGTTTACGTTGGTAAGGTTTAAGTGTAGAGTTTGCACATTCTCTCTGTGGCCTTGTGAATTTTCCCAACGCCCTTCAGATCCCTCGCAGATGTAAGCAGTGTTTGGTTAATTGGCCATTGTAAATTACATGTAGTATTGGGGCATGCCTTAAGAAACAGGGAATTAAGTGGGGAAACGGGGCTTATAAATGCTTCTGGATTTGGCCTAGAATTGATGGACCAAATAGCATCCTATTATGTTGTAAGGAAATATGAGATAGTAGATGAGATGTGAGAAAAAGCATGAATTGTAAACCAACAAAAAAGTTGACTGTGTTGAATACTTTTTTTTTGCTCTACAGATAAAGAGGGGACTGATTAGCATACCGCCATTAGATATGCTGCCAACAGCTGAAGGTGGAAAATCTCATGCTTGGCTACGTCAGAAGAATTCTGGTATATATGTGAAACCTCGCTTATTTGCACCGTATGTGGAGGAGGCAAAGGTACATTTGTACGAAAGTAGATTGTGATACAAACTTGGATTAAATACAAAATGTTTCATAGCTGGTCAGGCAGCATCTTTAGAGAACATGGGGGTAGGTGACATTTTAGGTTGAGACTGAAGAAGGGACCCAACCCAAAACGTAGCCTATCCATGTCCTTCAGAAATACTGCCTGTCCCACTGAGTTACTCCAACACTCTTTTTTGTAAACCAGCATCTGCAGTTAAATAGAAACATAGACATAGAAAATAGGTGCAGGAGTAGGCCATTCAGCCCTTCGAGCCTGCACCACCATTCAATATGATCATGGCTGATCATCCAACTCAGTATCCCGTACCTGCCTTCTCTCCATACCCCCTGATCCCTTTAGCCAC
The DNA here is from genome assembly GCF_028641065.1 of Leucoraja erinaceus. NCBI lineage: Eukaryota > Metazoa > Chordata > Chondrichthyes > Rajiformes > Rajidae > Leucoraja > Leucoraja erinaceus. The sequence continues at coordinate 1,656,499 of NC_073385.1, read as the reverse complement.
AAGGGCCACATCCCTCTTAAATATAGCCAATGAACTGGCCTCAACTACCTTATGTGGCAGAGAATTCCACAGATTCACCACTCTCTGTGTGAAAAATGCTTTTCTCATCTCAGTCCTAAAAGACTTCCCCCTTATCCTTAAACTTCCCCAACATCGGGCACAATCTTCCTGCATCTAGCCTGTCCAACCCCTTAAGAATTGTGTAAGTTTCTATAAGATCCCCCCTCAATCTTCTGACTTGTGTCTACGTGCTTCACAATTTTGAACAGCAACAGCAAGTCGAGACGATGCTTTTCATTTTTAATATTTTTATTTTTCAAATCATTTTCTCGTGTGAATTCTCATGAAATTAAAGGTTGCCATTACCCTATCAAATTATATAAATTCTCATCTATTCCCATCAGCCCCATTCCTTCACTTATTAACCTGCAGCTGGTTCTCTCTCCCATCATTCCTCCAATTTGCCTTCATTAGACTTAAAGTGTGGGCAATTAGCAATGTCCAATTAACCTACCAGCACATCTTGGGGATGTTATACAAGAATTTTCCCCGAACAGTCTGTGACCCATAGCACTGTGGCCATAGCGCTACGTTTAAAGCCCATAGCGCTATGTTTTAACCCCTTAGCGCTGTGGCCTGTAGCGCTGTTTAAAACCCATAGCACTGCAGCTGAAGCTCTATATAAAGCGCTCTCCTCTAGTGCCCATCAGCCCCATGGTTCCCGGGGGGGGGGGGGGGGGCTCGCTCTGATATTGGGTTTTGCCAACTACTGATTTCTGATGGGATATGTTGATACTGGGAGGGGTTCACTGATGCTAGGCACTAGGCTAGTTAGAGGTATACCAACACATTCCTGGTGTACTTTGTAGATGTGTGAGGAGGTTGATCCTTTGTAGACGATCACTCTGATCCATTGTTGTAGCCATATTATGCATATTGCTGGTCCAGTTGAGTTTCTGATCTGTGGTATTCTGAAAGGTAAATGTTTAGAATCTCTCTCGTTAGAGGTCATTAACTGACACTTTTACAGTGTGAAATCTGCCTAGACTTGAATATTGTATAGGTCTTCCTCGCCAAGTATGGACTAATGAAATTTGAAATAAAATTGAAACATTTAACAGGTCAGGCAGCATGTATGGAAAGGGCAACTGGGTTAACCTTTCTTGTTGAAGATCCTTCCTTGGACCACCAATGAAAGGTTCTGACAATGGGTCACTTGCTAGTAGTGAGCATCAGTGGAAAACGGTTCCAATATTTTCTGTTTTTATTTCAAGTGCAACATCCGTTTTTCTAACTTTTGATTTTCATGAGATTAATGTAGCAACTGGGTTTAAGAAATTGTCCTGATTAAATTCTGTAGTGATGTTCTGGGTTGAGGTGTTTTATCTTCAACTACACCAGCCATTTTATGTGTGAGGCATGCCTCTGACTATTGGAAAACGTTCAGTTTAATCCCATTTAATTCAGTTTTACCATGGTTTCTTGGTGCTGTGCTAGCCAAGGCTGCCCTCATGACAAAGATGGTCACTCTTATCACACCAGCTGGAATTCAGCTAGTTGATCTATGTTTGAATTAAGGCTTTTAGGTCTGGACAGCAAAAGCTGCATCTCAACCAAGATGTTCCAATACAGTTACAACAGAATAACAAAATAGAAAATTGCCCAGCATAGTAATTGTGGCAAAACTCCAGCTGTACATTGGTGAATAGTTTATTAGTGAACATGTGCCACATCAAACCACTGTCAATGATGTCTTCAATCATTTCTGAGATAGACACAGTTGTAATTAACCAGCTGGGTTTGTCCTTAGAAACATGACATGTGTGGACAACTTTCCACATTGTTGGCTAGTTGTAACTGTATTGGAACAGTTTGGTAAGAGTTTTGCAGGGCTGATTTTCAGTAGTACCCTGGGATGATTTCATAACCTGTGCTGTATTCTGTGGTTTCAGCTATTTCTAGGAAGAGTAAATTAAATGGACTAAACATTTTTGAGCATAACAACGTAATTTTCTAATTGTTATGATTAATTTTTGATTGACAATGTACAGCCGTTATATGATGGAATTTTTCTTCTATCAAGCCATCGTACAATCATTGTCTATGTCTAATGTGCCAACTTCTGTTTGCAGACTGTGTTGGATGAGATGATGGTGGAACAGACTGATCTTGTCCGGTTGCGAATGGTTCGCATGTCCAATGTACCAGACACGTTATACATGGTGAACAGTGCTGTACCACAGTGCTGCCACTTAATGAGTCACCAACCAATAGGTGCACAATCCAACCCTCCTTCAATCATTGCCAATGAAATTCCTGGTAAGTGTATTTTTGACTGATTTATTTTTAATATTCCAGGGCTGAAATGAGTTATCCTTCTCATTTCTGCATTTGCCCCACCTTCCATTGCCCCCCCACCACCTTGATCATCTGAAATATAGAAACATAGAAAATAGGTGCAGGAGTAGGCCATTCGGCCCTTCGAGACTGCACCGCCATTCAATACGATCATGGCTGATCATCCAACTCGGTATCCTGTACCTGCCTTCTCTCCATACCCCCTGATCCCTTTAGCCAAATCTAACTCCCTCTTAAATATAGCCAATGAACTGGCCTCAACTCCCTTCTGTGGCAGAGAACGCCACAGATTCACCACTCTCTGTGTGAAAAATGTTTTTCTCATCTCGGTCCTAAAGGATTTCCCCTTTATCCTTAAACTGTGACCACTTGTCCTGGACTTCCCCAACATCGGGAACAATCGTCCTGCATCTAGCCTGTCCAACCCCTTAAGAATTTTTTAAGTTTCTTCAAGATCCCCCCTCAATCTTCGAAATTCTAGCGAGTACAAGCCGAGTCTATCCAGTCTTTCTTCATATGAAAGGCCTGACATCCCAGGAATCAGTCTGGTGAACCTTCTCTGTATTCCCTCTATGGCAAGAATGTTTTTCCTCAGATTAGGAGACCAAACCTGTACACAATACTCAAGGTGTGGTCTCACCAGGACCCTATACAACTGCAGTAGAACCTCCCTGCTCTTATACTCAAATCCTTTTGCTATGAATGCTGACATACCATTGGCTTTCTTCACTGCCTGCTGCACCTGCATGCCTACTTTCAATGACTGGTGTACCATGACACCCAGATCTCGTTGCATCTACCATTTTCCTAATCGGCCACCATTCAGATAATGAACGATTGCATCTTAATTGAGAAATGTTGGCAGATTAACAATCCGCTGGCTTCTGCTGTAGAGTGATCACTCACTGCTCTAGTTTCATAATGAAATTCTTGCCCAGATACTGAACCATGTGATCCACTGTATGTTAACCCTTGTGTGAGAAACGGCTTTTTAAGTCTGCTTTTTTTTGTGTTTTTAAATTGTTTCGTCTTTGAATAGGAGAGATTGCAGATGAAATGTTGATTTAGTTTACAAGGCAGTGTAGCCTTTTAGGTCCTGTTCCTGCTATTGAGCAGGTGAACAGAGGAGAGTGGGAGTTACCTCTCCTAAAGATGAGGGGGCAACTGGCCCCATAGAACCAAAGAAGGTAGCTTCTACACGTTATGAACAGCAACGTTACCACTGCAAGGGCTAATACATTGAAAATGACCACTTGACTGAGACTGCAGTTTGATCCTGGAGTTAGAATGCTCGACTCCTAGACACAAACATTTGCAGGAACATCTGTGGAGGCAGAATGCTAATTGACATTTCGGGTCAAGCCCCTGCTTTACTCTTAATGCAGAGACTCCAGCAAAAATGTCAACCATCCTTCTGCCTCCATAGATGTTGTCTGACCCACTGCGCTTCCCCAGCCGTTTGTTTTTTGTTTTTTTGCTCCAGATTACAGCGTCTGGAGTCTCTTATGCCTACCCTCCCCTGATTCTCTTAAATACAATATCATCTGTGATTTACTCCTTTAAAAAAAAAAAAGTTTAAATGCAGGTGCTTGAGCAAAGCCTTTACACAATTTTTACTTTCAGTCCCCCCTTTGAAGATGGTAAAAGATATGATCAGGCGCCTTCAGGAACTTAGACATATGGATCAGGTACAGCGTGCGTACGCATTGAACTGTGGGGAAGGAGCAACCGTGAGCTACGAAATTCAAATACGGGTGTTGAGGGAATTTAACCTCCCAGATACTGCTGTTGAACTGCTTCAGGTATGGGAAATATGACTCCATAACACAGTCATTGACCAATCTAAATAATTTCAGAAATAATAGAAATTATATTCTGTATAGATGCAAATGAGTTGTCATAATTAAGTATCGATATCTCGCATGGCTGTAGTATTAGGCAGAGTAATTTGCTGCAGTTTGCACAGTTAATCAAGATTTCCTTGCTACATTTGGAATTGATGGAGTTGGCATGGACATAAATAATCTAGATTTTATGCATTTTGTTAATTTTCCGTGAGCTAGTCGAGTTAAAATATTTTAATTATTAAGATCATTTAGAAACGTTGACAATTGACTGGAAGCGATATAAATGTAGCAATGTTCACAGCAAGGTAACTCTGATAATGTAATGATTATTCATTGCCCTCCACAGAATCCTCATAAATTCTTTCCACATGAGCGATTTGGTGATGAGAGTCCAGTGCTGACTATTCGTCAGCATGGTCACTGCAGAATAAACAGTTCATCGGCTGGAGAACGTGGTGATGTTGAACCCTATGCCGCGTTCCATCCACCGTTACCACCACCTCCACCTCCGTACCACCCACCTGCAATCCAGACGCATGAAAAGCACAAAACGGAATTGAAGCACAGACTGCCTGGTCAACTGTCATCTCGCTCCTTATCGTACCCATGTAATCGGTCCCTGCATTATTCTGCCCTCACCTCCAGGCCCATATACACTTCTGGTGGTAAACTGATGCCTCCTGATTGCACCAATTCTGCCAGACTGGTCCAAATGCAAACAACGATAGGGGTAAGTTTTGATTTGTAATTATTAAATAGGTTGTAATAACATTGGGGTGGGGAGAATCCATGTGCCTTTGTTAACTGTATGGCTTCTCTGGTAATCAGTGGGGCTGTAAAATTAACTATCTTAGTTTTAAGTTCCCAGTCCCATCTCTATGTGTGTATATAATGCAGTTGTAATGATTTCTCTAAATTCTATAGCATAAAATCTGCTTTGCTAACTTCTTCTGGGCGACACAGTGGCACTGTGGTAGAGTTGCTGCTTTACAGCGCCAGAGACCCGCATTCAATCCTGATTACGGGTGTTGTATGTACGGAGTTTGTACTTTCTCTCTGTGACCGCGTGGGTTTTCTCCACGCCAGTAAATTGTCCCTAGATAGTAAGAAAGAACTAGTGTCCGGGTGGTAGAAGTCAAGGCAGACTCGGCCTGTTTCTATGCTGTATCTCTAAACTAAACTAAAGAGCCTCAGACCATCGGATGGGGAAATCGGATGTTTGGTTTCTTGTAAAATGAATGCAACCAATATTGGACCAACTAGGGTCCCACATCCTTATTCAGCCTCTTTTTCCTTAATTGGACATTAATGTTTTTTATAAATGAAAAGGTAAATATGAATATTAACACTACCGTGCTACAATCTATAACTTATTGTGCCTTTTGTCCAGCATGACACTAGCGTAATGCAGAAGTTATTTTCCAACAGTAACCAAAAATGCTGAAATTGGAAATCAATATTTTCCCCTCAGAAAAATGTACAAAAAATCAATCATTGTTATTGTCACTAATACTATGATAATGTAGTTCAATCTGAAATGATGTTGCCAAGGCAACCATGGAACTGCAACCACTATGTTCATGTGATTCAAAACTGTTCAACTTACTACGCTTATTATTTTAGTTTCAAAAGCCATAGAGATGGAAATCTAATTTTGATGTTTTCCATTTTGTTTTCTTCTAGAATGCTGAAGGTACCTTGAATGAACTGATGCCAGACATTGCAATGGGTGTGACTTCTTTGAGTAACTTGTCACTTCGGGATAGAAGATTTCCTGAGCTTGCTTTAAGTACTGATGTAAACAAAATGGCGTCAGATTCTGCTTCCTTTCCACGCCCTGCGCCGTATTTACACAGTAGACACGCACATGGCGTGAGGAGAAAACCTAGTGAGCTGAAGGCAGAATCTCGAGAAGCCTTCCAGGATTATCCTGATCTATACGACTTTTCCATTGCAGCTTGTCGGCCATGCACTCCAGGAACAAGCAGGCATACATTGGCTCCTTCACAGGGAAGATACTTTGCCCCAGATTTATATTGTCACGGTAGAACAGCAACTGGAAGCTTCAAGATGACTTCTCTTTGTAGTGATATTTCCAGTAAGCCAGTAGAATCCAGGAGAGAATATCTACTGCCTCCCAAACTTCAACAGCCTGGTCCTAGTGATCCACCATACTTTGATTTCCTGGAGCAGCCTCCTCACAGGTTGGACTTGGCACTGAAGCAGGAGTCCAGTGGTGGCTCTCTGCTTACCAGAAACAGGGGGTTAATGGAAACAGATCTGACTTATGGCCTCACAGCCAGTCGCGCTCTGAGTGTGCCCTGTAGCTCTGGCAATTGTGACGCTGGCTGCAATATAAGATCATTAGATGGTGACATGCTGGAGCCCGGGCCCAGCGTTCATCCACACAGAAGCATTCGGAATAATAGAGAAGATACGCTGAGCCGAGAAAGGAGGTCACCAAACAGACCTGATCTTCCGTACAAAAAATCAGCTCTTTAATGATGCCTGCAATCCAGTGTGCTTTTTCAACAGATGACTCCATTGTTAACTTTGCTTTCATAAATATTTTGTACATAACATTTCTACCTTGAACTGAATAATTTCTAGGTGGTTTTCTATGACTTTCGTGATAGCTTGGGAGACCAAGTCACACACCGACCGGTATTGCCATCCTTTCTAATGTTCAAATAGTCTGCTAATCGAGTTTACCAATTTAAAAAAAAATGCTTGGTCTTTTACCTCATTTTTACAGGTCTGTTTTTAAAAAAACAAAAAACTTCAGTGTCTTTGTGTATTGAATTACAATTGTGTAATATTTAATGGTGAAAAGTACTCTGATACCCATTGACATTTTCTCATTTTCGAGAAAGTTTTTAGTCTTAAAAGACTGGGCAGTATTTTTAAGTATACTCAGCATTGGAATACATGTGCAAGGGAAGAATGTCTTTATTCTACTGGCCAACTGTATTCAGAGCACAGATCCTTGTCAGTCTAAAGCTGTAGTCTTAATCTTGGGACAATCAGATTGCTGTGACAATCGGTTTATAGGATTAATGTTTTAATATATCATGAGAAGCTGAATCCCAAAGGCAGAAATACTAGTAACTGGATAAAGCAGCTACACTTCCCTTTGAAGCTGCTGTCATATCATTTGCTTAATCATTGTTCAACGGTTAGATACGCAAAACTCTTTGGTCTTTTTCTTCATTATTTGGTTTGATAGCTGCTTTTCAAATTTCTGCATGGATAAATGTTTGTCTCGAAAATAATTTCCAAAGCTAAAAATATACTATATTAGCTGTGTGAGGGGAAAAACCAGAATGCAAGTTGTGTATGATTGTAAATTCTCTCTTTCCCCTTGCTGCATCTGAGTAGGTTTTGCATATTGCACATATTTAGGATATTATAGTATCCTTTCTGTGAGATGTTGTTGAACTCCAACATGTGTTGCAAGTTTCATGATCAACTCCTTGGTGACAGTAAAATCCAAGATTCGCTTTCACAGGCAGACTTGTAGAGTCTGAAAGATGTTAGTCTAATCCTGGAGACAGGGTAGAACATCTCGGGGACTTGGATTATTGATTAAAGTGACTGGCTCTGTATTTTGCCAAGTATCCAGGTTCTACACCTGTTTGCGGAAACCTCTTGAAATTGCATCTGTGAGTTCTATGTTTAAGTTAGAAATTTGATCGTGGTGTTTTAAATTTTATTATTTCTGATCTACATTATGAAACTAATTTGATGTGGCTGTGCAGATTTTCTTCTTCAATCCTTCCTGTTCGGTTTCCTATTTGTGTGCAGCTGCAAGATTAGAATTGGAAGTCAGGAGAATTCAAAGCATTGTGTGCTGATTTCCAATGCAAAGTACCAGTGGCACAAAGCATTTTAATTATTCACTGTTACGATGCAATCTGGTTTGTCATTTCAGGATACTAGAGTTGGTGAACTGGTACTAAATTAAAAATCTGAATGCTGAAATTAATACTCTAAGATTACACACAAACTTGAATTCTCATCCCATGGCAATCATTGAGTTGTAGTTATTTCAATGTATGGTCTGTGGTTCATTTGGCAGTAGAGTTGGGTTCCAATTCAAGTTCAACTGCAAAGTTGATGATCTTGTCTACGGTACAAGTGTACTGAGGGAGGTGCTACACTCTAGAATAAGATTAAAATGTATGTGTATGCCTTATCTTGGAGGTTTCAAGGAAATTATTGGAAATCAGCAAAACTTAAAACTTTTTTTCTATTGGTTTCTAATTAATATATAAACAGTGCTTGTTGGCTGCAACAACTTGAAGTAAATAATGAAAACTGCCTGCAAATTTGCCTGCAATGCCACAGATAACTGGACAGTCCTTTCTAACATAAATGTAAAATAAACAGCTGTGGAAACTCACCCCAGTACATGCACAGCATCCTGACGCTGCCTGATCTAATGCTATATATTGTTCCAGACTGTGTTTGTGTATCTTTCTCTCCCACCCACACACCCCCACTCCCCATTGCATGCTGTTTAACTGCAATTACTTACCAATTTAATTTTGGTTGAATTAGAATATTGGAAACCATTTAAAGATGAGTTAAGTGCTTGGTAGCAAAAGCTTTTTATAAAAACTTGCATCGCTGTTGTTTAATTCTTTAATAATTTGTTTTGGATGCTTCTGATCTAATCTGTTACTGGGATACAGTAAAGTGCCTTCCATACTAAAGGCTCAAGTATCAGTAATTTAGATCAAATGTCCTATGCAAATGTTTTCTACAAATGGCATAACCATCTTTCTCTACAGTGCTTCAATGTATATAATGTTTTTTAAAGAGATGACTATTTTTATTTTAGCATCTTAAATGAAATTATTGCTTAATGAAATGCAATTCCCTATTGAGTACTACGGCAGTTGTACAGAATCTTCATGATCTATTTTTCTACTGTTTCTGGGAGAAAAAAGCATGTAACAAATTCTAAACTGGCATATAGTTGGTGTTCTAAATAAATGGCCCATGGAATGTTTCATTTTGATTATGAAATTAATCCATATTTTTATTAAAGTGGAAACAGCACATTTCACATGGCTATCCTATTGTTTTCTTGTGGCCAATGAATGATCAGAAAAGTTATCAGGTGCATTTCATGCGTTGGTGACCATTTAGCCGTAATAGTTGTGGTGCAGACAAAATCTAGTCTGAATAGAACTTAACTATTCCATCATATCTAATTTAACCCCATCTTGGCCTCTTGCTTATTTACCCTTGCCTCTTATCTAAACCTTGCCATGCAACTGTAGGATCAAGATCTTATGTCTTGTAGGTAGGCAGGTCATATTAATATGCTCAACATCAGATTCCTGAAATACTGTTGCAAATGTTGCCACGTGGGTTGATTCGCAGAGAGCCATTGTGTATATAAATATTTTTCGTAATTTAAGTGCAACAACCCTTCTGCCACTTGGGAACTTATGGTCCATAGCCACTAAAATAGAGAAGTATTGGGGCCCTACATCCAGGATCACGACATCATAGATCAGCACCATCTCTAGCTCTCGAAGGCACTGTAGTTCCCATGTTAGGTACCTCAGACCCCATACAATTTATCGCAAAAAACCTGTAAATTGAAGATAACAGACTCCAGAATTTCTACCATTAACTTCCTTCAAAGCTCTGACTCAGTAGCTCACTTCCTTTTAACACTGTACCCTCAGGTCAGGCATGTTCAAAGATTTGAATGGATGTAGTAATAGTCTAGAAAGTAACTCTCACGGCAAAGTAACATGTCTTTATTGGCTTATTCTCCCCATCCCATGAACATTCAAGCATTAGTAATAGAACAGCTTAAAATTTTCAGTCAGTTTTACACAAAGTTGAAGATGCACTGAATTATTTGAACATTTATAAACCAAAAGGGGTCGTAACATTTTCAGACACTTGTTACTGGTATGGATGAAACAATTTATAGAATATCATAGAAATCTCCTCTGTTTTTACTGTGGAGAAAGACATGAAACCTGGGTTAGTTGGGACTGGTACTGGAAATGTCTTAAGGACAGTCCCACTACGGTTGAGGAAGTACTGAATGCCCCAAGGTGTATGTAGATAAATATTCTAACCTAGTCACATTTATCTGAGGACACTGGGAAGCTAAAGAAGAAATTGCAGGTGTGAAACATTAGACATGGGTGGGGTGCTGGAAGACGGGGGGGTTGATGTTGTTTCTTTATTTAAGAAGGGATGCAAGGCAAAGCCTGGGACCTCTAGACCAGTAAACTAATAGCTCAGGTAGCAAGTTACTGGAGAATATTCTGATTGACAAGAGAAAATTCATTTGGAGAGGGGCTGATTAGAGATAGTCAACATGGTTTTGTACATGGGAGATCGTGGCTTATGTATCTAAATGGTGTGTTTTTTGAAGTAGTAACCAAAAAAGGTTGAGGGCAGAGCTGTAGACATTGCCTATATGGACTAGCAAAGCATTTGATAAGTTTCAGCTGGTAGGCTGCATTTGAAGGTTAGATCACATGGAGAGCTAGCCAGTTGGATAGAGAATTGGCTTCATGGAAGGAAGCAGAGGATGGTGGTTTGCAGACTGGTTTCAGGTCGTGATTAGTGGTTTGACTTTGTACTTGATGGCAACAATGTGGATGAGAATGTACAAGGCATGATTAGTAGGTTTGCAGATGCAGTGGATGGTGTTGTAGATATGAAGATGGTTACCAAAATGTACAGCAGCATTTTGATCAAGGGCAAGTGGGCTGAGGAATGGTTAAGAGTTTAATGCAGGTATGTTTGAAGAGTTATATTTTGAGAAGTCAAACCAGGGCAGGACCTTCACAATGAATAGCAGGGCCCTGGGGTGTGTTGTAGAGCAGATGGGTGTAGTCATGCAGGTACATAGTTCCTTTAAAACGGCATCACAGATGGATAGGTTGTTTTTTAGTACATTGTCCTTCAGTATAGCATGTGGATGCCATGTTACAGGTGTACAAGATGTAGTGAGGCTGCATTTGGAGTATTGCGTTCAGTTGTGGGCACTCTGCTACAGGAAAGATGTTGTTAGGCTGGAAAGATTGCAGAGCCAATTTCAGGATGTTGTCAGGACCCGAGCTATAGGGGCAGGTTAGGTACTCTAGGTCTTTATTCTTTGAAGTGCTGGAAGATGAGGGGTAATCTTACAAGATGATGAGGATAGGGCACAGTCTTACCAAGGGAGGGGGAAAAAAACAACCAAAGGGCATAGGTTTAAGGTGAGTGGAAAGATTTAATAGGAAAATGAGGGGCAACCTTTTCAAATAACAGGTGGTGGATTTATCAACTTTGGAACAAACATGGCAGTTGGGAAGTGTAGATTGGGAATGGGTTAGTTGGGTCACAGGGCCTGTTTCCATGCTGTATAACTATGATTTAAACAATTGCTCAGGTAGTGAACCACAGATTCAGGTTTTCTCTATTAAATGCTAGCTAGTTTCTTATCCATCTTAATATGAATCTAATTGTTTTGATTTGCAACTATAAATGCACAGTTGATGCTATTGGTTTTTGCCCTTGGTGGTGGAACAGTTTTTAAGAGGCAGCTGGATGAGAAGTTTTCACCCGCAGGTATGGCTTGATATTAGATACCTACCCTACACTGCTGTTAACTAGTTTGTGGTGGTGATGGATGGAGGATGAATGATAGATCCGATATCCAACTGATTTGGCTGCGATGGAATAAAAAAATGTACTGTAGTTGCTGGTTTATCCTAAATATAGACACACAATGCTGAATTAAAGTAGCAGGCCAGGCAGCATCACGAGAGAAAATGGATAAGCCATGTTTCAGGTCCTGACTCTGAAGAAGGGTCTTGACCTGAAAGGTAACCTATCCAGTTTCTCCAGAGATGCTGCCTGACCCGCTGAGTTACTCCAGCACTTTGTATCTATCATTTGGTTGAGAGCCTGTCATAGTTGTTCCAAAGTTTATGTCAATCAGGAGTTCAAAGAAAATCATAGTACAAATCATTAGCTTCTTAAAGTTTCAGTTCTGAATATCAACTTTTTTTTTTCCCCCTACTGCAAAGAATTGATGCTATGAATTCTCTATTGCTCCTGTAGCAACTGTTTCAGCTATAACTCTACACGAGGCAAAAGTAAAATACACTGGGGACAGACAACCAGTTAATTTTAAAAGTGCCATTGTTACCAAACTGTTTTGCACATCTTTGACTAATATTTTTTTTATGGGCTTTTCTGTAGCTTAACTGCAAAAGTACTGCATTCCATCCACTCTCCGCCGCTTCTTTGATTGAAGCTCTTCAAAGAATTGCTGGATATCTTCACTTGTAACCACCTGTTCAAATACAAAATCAGTTGAATCAATTATCAGAGCTATTTGAAGGTCGGGATGCCCAAAGTTTAACTTTGCTTCCCTTAAGTAACATGCACACATCCTAGGCATTGGATAAACATGCACACATTGATGATAACCTTTGTATGAATTGTCTGGGGAAGGAAGAGGGGTGAGCATGCATCACTGTTTAGACTGTAGAGACCTATCAGAGAAACAGGCTGTTCGACCCACCAAGTCCACACCAACCAGCAATCACTCAACCACTAGCACTATCCTACACACTAGGGTCAATTTACAGAAGCCAATGAACCTACAAACTTGTGCGTCTTTAGAGTGTGGGAGGAAACTGGACCAACTGGAGAAAACCCAGTCACACGGAGAATGCATAAATCTCTGTACAGTCAATGCCCATAGTCACGATTCAACCAGGTCTCTGGCTCTGAGGCAGCAACTACTGCTGCGCCCACTCACCTACTGGAAAAGTATTTGCCAACAAAATGTTCTTTAGTGAAACCGAATTCCTGCAGTTTTGAACGTAGAGAGAGCATATGGTAAAATAGTGAACGTCTTTCAAGTTCATTCTCTCTCGGATGCCACTTGATAGAAATGACAATGTCACGACATTGGGTCACTGATACTGTCTTTTCAGCAAATGGCAATTACACAGTTACAATTAATAAGTTCAGGGCCCACATTGCCAATTGTGCAGCACCATGTAGTATTGTTTAGACATCAAATAATTGGTTTAAAAAAACAAAACCTTTGTTCCAAAGTAGAATTTGCTTCCACTTCGATCTGAGCTAGTTTTGAAAAAGATCTAATGAGGAATAAGACGGCTGGCCCTCACTCTCAGTTAATTAGAGAGCTTTACTATATGGTTTTAGGTAATGGAAACATAGAAATTAGGTGCAGGAGTAGGCCATTCGGCCCTTCGAGCCTGCACCGCCATTCAATATGATCATGGCTGATCATCCAACTCAGTATCCCGTACCTGCCTTCTCTCCATACTCTCTGATCCCCTTAGCCACAAGGGCCACATCTAACTCCCTCTTAAATATAGCCAATGAACTGGCCTCAACTACCCTCTGTGGCGGAGAGTTCCAGAGATTCATCACTCTGTGTGAAAAAAGTTCTTCTCATCTCGGTTTTAAAGGATTTCCCCCTTATCCTTAAGCTGTGACCCCTTGTCCTGGACTTCCCCAACATCGGGAACAATCTTCCTGCATCTAGCCTGTCCAACCCCTTAAGAATTTTGTAAGTTTCTATAAGATCCCCTCTCAATCTCCTAAATTCTAGAGAGTATAAACAAGTAATGGGAGCATATTGGCTGAAAGATATTAAAATAGTGCAAATATGCACCAATTAAATATATTTAGACATGCCAGAGATTAGCAATGCACATGGTAATAAATATGCACAAAGATAGTTCGCTGCAATGCCATTTTTAATTTTAGCACCACTTTCAACTGTTGCACGCAAAACTTGGAAAATGCACCAAAGCTTTAAGATGCAACAAACTAGAGTTGTGAAAATAAATAATTAGGCCAGCTGGGAGCCTATGGGTCAATGGTATAATGTTCTCACAGGGCAAAAACTTGTGAGAGTAACAACAATTGAAGAGGTGGTTGATAAACTAAAGCTTGGAGGAACAGGCAGTGGGAGAAGCCAGCCCTTTATCCATGCACTGTGGATAGTGTGATTGGATTCATGTGTAGTCTTTGACCAGCACTCAAACGAGCTTTTCACTGTACCTCAGTACACATGACAATAAACTAAACTATATGTAGGTTAAGCTGAAAAGAACAAACAATGTTAATTACAGGCAATGGGGAGCCAATAGCACACAAAGGTTTCAGCAGCAGATGCTGTGAATTATTGTAGAAGAAGTCTTTCCAATTGGAAACAAAAAGGTTCATAGGAGCAGAATTAGGCAATTTGGCCCATAGAGTCTACTCTGCCATTCAATCATGGCTGAGCTGTCTTTCCCTCTCACCCCCATTCTCCTGCCTATTCCCACCCCATAACCCTTGACACCCTTGCTAATCAAGAATCTGTCAATCGCCACCTTAAAAATACCCAAGGAGTTGGCCTCCAAAGATGGCTGTGGACAAAGGTCAAAGCTCAAGGAAAACAGTTCAGACCAGCAAGGATGAATTTGAGGGTGCAGGTAATAATGTGGTTTACCTGCATCCAACTGGAAGAATTTGCACCTCATCATGGGTTATTAATGCACGCTATATATTGGAGGTTGCAGTGTACAAGTGGGAAAATAGCTCCTTTGCTGAAGAATTAGTCAAAAGGCAGGAAAAGGCCAAATACCGAGATGCTAGTAAGAGCAATTTTGTGTTCTGCTACCACTGAATGAGGAAGAGGAGAACTATCCATATTTCCCACAGTACTGAAAAGCTGAAGGCGGAAGGGAATGGCACTTTGGAGATGGGAAAGTTTGCCAATGACCATGGGGAAGGAATAATAGTGAATGGTGTAAAAGCCGAGCGCAAGCTTTGGGTTCAAAAACTGGCAGCAACTGAAGTACTTTGAACCTTCCATATCTCAAACATCAATTAGGCTAATCTTGCCCCAACCTACCACATAGAAAGTTCTGCACTGGACCAGGCCCTTTGGCCCATCACATAGCGATGTTACAAAACTTACCTTCAGCGGCGCTGCAGTTCTGCCACTGGCCGTGTGCTCGACTTTGGCGCCTTTGAATGTGGGGGGCAATTAAAATGCCGTTTTCTCCTGCTTATCGGAGGCGGCTTTCCTCGGGCTGCTAAGCTGCTGAAGAACAATCGATCGGACTTCCGTTCCCGATTTTTTAATTTATTTAATCGCGAGACAATTCAATAATTACATTAAAATAAAAAGCAACTTCTAACGCCCTCAATGCCTACAACGGGACGGATCGCATGAAGGGGACAAAACATAATGCAAGTCGTTTATTTTACATATAAACTTGTTTCTCGGGATGGCTTTAATCTAATTTTCATTTGCAAAAATGTGATTTGGGCCCCATATCGGCAGTGTTTTTCCTGCCGATATGGGGTTCAAATTCACCGCAAATGCAACGTTCCAATTGATCTCGTTCCAGAAAAACCCACTCGCAAGATGATTTAAATGCTCTTTTTTTTGGGACAATCATATCATAAGAGCATCCAAATCGTGTATATTTTGTGTTATTGTCTATCCATAGTCAATATTTCTATACTCAATATCAGTTTTAGTCCCATGTATTGTTCAAAAAAATAATAATTTTAATTATATTGAGTGGATGTTTCTAGATTAATTTATGGGAATTAAACATTAAATTCCTTCCATCTGGCATATAAATTCATGACAGTGAGATTTAAAAATCATGTTATATTGTGAATTCTTGTGTGAATGGGATCAGTTTGTTATTTGGATACTAAGGCTATTTAAAAAAAATATCCTTTTCTTAAGAAATGTAATCTACAGGACACTGTCAATGGGAAAGTATTGGGCAGAAAGGCTTTGAAGAGATTGCAGATTACAATGCCAAAATTGAAAAGTTGAGGAAATTCAAGGTGTACAAAGTTGCTTATTGGTTACAATCTGAGGAGTATGATGATGCTACTGATTATGATATGCCAATGTACCAGCTAGCAACTGATCTTCTCCATAAAGACTTGGTCCTTTGCTAGAAATTGTAATTTATTTGCCCATCTGTTACGGATTTACAGCATATAATACAATAATATTAAAGTTCTGATCTTGAGAATATCAAATTTTTGAATTTTCAAGGCAGTCTGGGTGGTTATTACTATTTCCGTCACAACGGTCAACTTTGTAATTAGCTACAATTAGGTAATTAACTAATTACAGGTGCACAACCTTTTATCCGGAGTTCCGGAAACCGAAAAGCTCTGAAAACCGGACATTTTTTCCAGGATGTCGTCTGCACACCAAAGCTCGCGTTTGGTGCCAAACTTGACCCAAAACCACCCACGGTCAACCCAGGTCTGTACTACTGTAGCGGCTGCCTCCTCCCCGGAGACCCCAGCTCTGCGATGTTGGGAGTCGGCGGCCACAGTGCTCCGGAGCTTACTGCACAGCGACCCGGTAAGGCATTGCCCCGCCTCTTCGACCCGGTAGGGGACTAAGAATTAAAGTTTCCCCCTTCACCCCCCCACCACATAAAATCCCTCCAAACTAACTGACTAACATTTAAGCAATGATTTACAATGATTCCCCGGTCTCCAGGGAGGAGGCAGCGCGCGCTACCTACCTAATCTACGCTAAAAATCTTCCATTCGGAAATCCGAAAAATTCCGAAATCCGAGAAGTGTCTGGTCCCAAGGCTTTCGGATAAAAGGTTGTGCACCTGTATATGCTTTAATTTCAGGTCATCCAAGTAAGATGTTTCATATTTGTTTCAGAATGCTTCAATCTATAATAACTGAAAATTTCATTCAGTTCTCTTGATTTTTTTTTTAAGTTATGGGCTTTTAAATGTTCTCGATCACAGCTTTTGTGTTAAGTCAATGGAAAATCAATAGGGAACAAGATGCTAATTTCCGAGTATGAAAATGGCCATAACGTTTTTAATATTGAAGATATGAAAGTGAATTAGGTGTCAAATTAAACTTCTTTTTATGCTTTATCTGATGGGATAAATTGCAGACTTGATTTTTTAAATCTCAAAATTTTGTAACATTGCTACATCACATCTGTGCCAAGTTACATTAATCCCTTATTTCAAATGAAGGACAAATCCAGAAAATGTAGCAACCACCTGTTTCTTTATCCAAAATCTTTAAGAAGAAATGCCTCAATTCCAATTTAGTAGATACATTTTGGAAACTGGCTCACTGAGTCCACACTGGCCATCGATCACCCACTCCTACAACTTCTGCATTATCCCACCTTGCCACCAACTCCCAGCACATTAGGGGCAATTTACAGGAGGCCATTTAACTGCACGTCTATGAAATGTGGAAGGAAACCCACACAGTGACATGGAGAACACACACACACACAGACAGCACTCGAGGTCAGGGTCAAACCTGAGTCTCTTGCTCTGTGAGGCAGTGACTCTACCAGGGGCACCATTGGGCTGCCCCCATTAATACAGGGAGCAATCTAAACTAATCATAAACTTTCTCCAGTTTGAATTTAAGTTTGTAGGCAGGATCAGAAAGCAGGGCTGACTGTCCATTCATGCACCCCAGGGTAACATACTGCAGGAAATGGGTGCATCTATTATGGCCCCAATTATAGATCAAACCTTGACAACAAATTCTACCAAATCTATTTTGCCCAATTCCATCCTCAAATTCTGTAAACATGCAATGCAAGGCCCATCCTTACCTTTCCTTCATCTGCAAATCTCTTCAGGTAATCTTTCAGTTCAGACTTCAAATCATTGTATTCTGTGGACAGAAATACATTTTCATTAAACCACTCCCTCGACAGACTGTGTGATTTGCCCACTTTGATGTTTTTACCCCCATACTGAGTAATGTTTATTGCTGCAAGCAATCGGAGAAACCTCAGGTCGAACAAACCAATGTCCTGGTATTATTTTTCACAAGCTTATTTGTTTGAATCCATTATTTATGGCATTTTAGTTTGGGCCTGTATCTCATTGCCCAATGTGACAGTCAGTGTTTGAGTCAAATTACCCCTCAGCTTCCTATTAAATCTTTCCCCTCTCAGCTAAATATCCCGCTAGTTTTGATTTCCCTTCTCTGGGTATTCGTCCTATTAATTGCCGCTCATGATTTTAGACACCTCTCTATTAAATTCACCACTCCTTAGCCTCATATCCCCCAAGGTATAAAAGTCCCAGCTTGCCCGACCACTCACTGTTGCTTAGGCCAAGCAAGTCCTGGCAACATCCTCAAATCTTCTTTGCACTTTTTCCAGCTTAATGAATTATTCAGTCAAACCACATGTATTTCAGATACTGAAACGTGCAATTTGCAACACACAACATAAAATAACTCCAGCTGAAACAGATCAAATGTGCCATTTAATCTTTCAGAAGACCAGTATACTACATTGAGGATTGGATTTTAAAAAATCATTACATAGCAGGCGCAAGACTGCAATAGGTGAACTAGACAGCTGTCCGAAGAAGCGTTTTAGAAAATATTGAATTACACGCAAAAAGTTACCATAGATGAGTTCCACTTGTTGGATTCTGTTCATGTTGCTCAGGGCAGTCATCAATGGATCGCATCTCTCGCTATCAGTCTCTTCGTCACTTTTACCTTTGTTTTCGTAGGCCAGTACTGTATCAAACTCGTCCAACAGAAAGGAGATTTCTAGTTCTTTATACAGGTTCTGAAAAGCAGCAATACATTTTCCTCGGAGGTGAATACAAAGTGACCAGTTCATCAAAAATCTCCAGGCATCGTCCCTTTACTCAAAATCTTTATGAACCGTCAAAAAAATTATTAAAGGTATACAAGATTGCAGAAATGAGCACAAATGTTAAATAAAACTCAGCTGTAATTGAAATACACTGGCAGAGGTCTGTTGTATCACAATTTAAATGACATTTGTCACTTACTCTCTCGAGTCAATGCAACAACTGAGCAAGAATCCATACGTTTTTAAAATCGCTTTTTAAAATTTGAATGTGGGCAATACTATCAAATTTCTCCCGTGGTAACACTTGCAATCTATCGGATAAACTACCCTGTTAGCCTCTGGTAGAACATCTGCTGTTTGCATTTTTAAGTTCATTATTCATTGGTTTGATTAGTCAGATTTCTGACTCTTTAGACAATAGGTGCAGGAGTAGGCCATTCGACCCTTCAACCCAGCACCACCATTCAATGTGATTATGGCTGATCATCCACAATCAGTACCCCGTTCCTGCCTATTCCCCATATCCCCTGACTCCGCTATCTTCAAGAGCCCTATCTAGCTCTAGTATCCAGAGAACTGGCCTCCACCGCCTCCTGGGGCAGAAAATTCCAGACTCACAACTCTGTGTGAAAAAGTGTTTCCTCATCTTCATTCTAAATGGCTTACCCCTTATTCTTAAACTGTGGCCCCTGGTTCTGGACTCCCCCAACACGGGAACACGTTTCCTGCCCTTAGCGTGTCCAAATCCTTAATAATCTTAAGTTTCAATAAGATATCCTCTCATCCTTCTAACCTCCAGAGTGTACAAGCCCAGCCGCTCCATTCTCTCAGCATATGACAGTCCCGCCATCCCGGATCTTTTTAGACACACAGCAACAAAACAGGCCCTTCAGCTCAACTTGCCCAACGTCAGCCAAATGAATGAATGAATGTATGCATACATTTATTGGCCAAGTATTCACATACAAGGAATTTACCTTGGTGCTCTTGCTCCGACCCATATCCCCTCTAAATATTCCCCATCTATGTACCCATTCAATGCCTTTTAAATGTCGCTATTAGGTTTCTGGAGAACATTTTCCAGACTGGAAGAGTAGAACAAAAATCTTGCAAATATTGATCAGGCTATATACAGGAGAAATACAGGCCATTGGCATGTAATTATCTTCAAGTCCCAAAGGGAGAATGGCAGTCTGAAGAAGGGGCCTGACCCAAACTATACCCTATCCATGTTCTCCAGGGATGCTGCCTGACCTGCTGTTACTTCAGCACCGTATTTTTTTTAAAATAAATCAGCATCAGTAGCTCCTGGTTTCTAAAAAATATTTAATTGAGTTATTTATTCCTAGCTTTTAAAATAGATTCTTTACTCCTTTTGCCCCAAATTTTACTTTTAAACCTAACGGCAACACGGTGGCGCAGCGGTAGAGTTGCTGCCTCACAGCGCCGGAGACCCAGGTTCGTTCCCGACTATGGGTGCTGTCTGTATGGAGTTTGCATGTTCTCCCCTTGATCACGTGGGTTTTCTCCGAGATCTTCGGTTTCCTCCCACACTCCAAAGAAGTACAGGTATGATATAAATTGGCTTGGTAAATGTAAAGATTGTTCCTAGTGTATGTAGGATAGTGTTAATGTGCGGGGATCGCTGGTCGGAGCGGACTCGATGGGCCGAAGGGCCTGTTTCCGTGCTGCATCTCTAAACTAAACGGCCAGGAAGCCAATGTTGAAAATGGGGATGTTAAGCCAAGAGTGGAGTCGAGCATACCATGCAGGATGGGCAGGTACACAGCCTGTTGCGCCAGTTACGAGGCCAGTAGGTGGCACATTCTCTCTGGATGCTTCCCTTCTTCTTCAGCTGCTGTAGTTTGCACCCAGCATTCTTTGCAGCATCCTCCTCCACGCTGCAACTCGCTTCATCGCCATTGGCTGCCTGAGAGGGGAGTGGAACGTTAAAATCTAGGTCAAACACACAGAATACAAGCAACACAAAGTGCAACTTTGAGAGTTAATACAAATTGAATATTATAGTTGGCAAGACTATAGTGACCTTCGTGGGTTTTCTCCAGTTGCTCCGGCTTCCTCCCACACTGCAAAGACGTGCAGGTTTGCAAGTTAATTGGCTTGGTAAAATTGTCCCTAGTGTGTGTAGGATAGTGTTAGTGTACAGGGATCGCTGGTCGGCATGAACTCGGTGCCCCAAAGGGTCTGTTTCCGCGCTGTATCTCTAAACTAAGACAAGAGACTGCAGGTGCTGGATCTGGAGCAAAGACACAAACTGCTGGAGGAACTCAGAGGGTCAGGGTTAAATCTTACTATCCATGCAACAAATTCACAGGTCATTGGGATAGGTATTGAAGATAGATTGGAAGACCCACTTACCCTGTAGTACAAATACACCTTGGCAAGGCTTTACTGCAATGATTAAAGTCACTGATGCGTCCTAAATTATGAACTTAAATAGATGATGATTTGGGGGGGGGGAGAAACAAAGAGCACGTGATCAGATGCTGAAATTGGGCAGGTGCAGGAAAATGGCACCAATTTCTGGGGGACAGCTGCCCCGTATAATAATCTTGTGCAGCTGAAACAAAAGGGGAAAAGCTAGCAGTATTTCTGCAAGTGTATTATTCACATTCACAGATCAGAGCACTGATTTGCTTACATATTTCAATACATATAGAAGCCAAGTAGAATCAGACCTTGGTTTTGTGGTGGTGCTATTCAAAACAATGTTGCTCAACATTAAATTACTGTGAAAAGACAAAGTACTTGTGCTATAACAGCAGGGTAAGCACTGGACCAAGAAGACCAAGCCCAATGTAGTATCAAAACTGCTTATGCAAACTTATGCTATAGGACAATAACCAACTCCATATTAAAACAAAATAGAGTTAAAGCACAATAAAAAAAATTAAACTGTTGTCATGGAAGAGACTTAAGGGCCTGTCCCACTTGGCCGTTTTTTCGGAGATTGCCGGTGTCATATCAGTGACGCCAAAAGATTTTGAACATTTCAAAATCCAGTGGCGACAAAAAAATGTCACAATACTTGAAAAAACATCGTGCATCATATGTCATCACGTAGCAAATTTTTCAGTGACCCGTTACGTCAGTCAATGATGCCGGCAGTCTCGGAATAAAATCGCCAAGTGGGACAGGCCCTTTAAAGCCTCTTCTTCCGCTGCTGATGCCGTGTTCATCAAATATCCAATATCAAGACCCTCCAATGGGAAAAATATTTTAAAGTTAATTAATTCACAGAATGTCACGACTCTACCCCAAAGACAGTTGCAGGAAGATTGTTCCCGATGTTGGGGAAGTCCAGGACAAGGGGTCACAGCTTAAGGATAAGGGGGAAATCCTTTAAAACCGAGATGAGAAGAACTTTTTTCACACACAGAGTGGTGAATCTCTGGAACTCTCTGCCACAGAGGGTAGTTGAGGCCAGTTCATTGGCTATATTTAAGAGGGAGTTAGATGTGGCCCTTGTGGCTAAAGGGATCAGGGGGTATGGAGAGAAGGCAGGTACGGGATACTGAGTTGGATGATCAGCCATGATCATATTGAATGGCGATGCAGGCTCAAAGGGCCGAATGGCCTACTCCTGCACCTAATTTCTATGTTTCTATGTTTCTAAGACACCTTTAACATAACCTAAAATTTGAAAGATATTTGTTTTATTAAAGGTCCTCACACCCCCACTTCCCGATGATTACAGCAAAATGTCTTCGCTACTGGCCTTGCTAAAGTTGCTGAAAGCTGGACACAATATTCCGACTGGCAACTTGTTGAGGAGGACATGAGATGGGGCCATTACAGAGCTATCACATACGCTGTGGTACAAGTCCATGATCAAGAGATGGTATCAACCAGCAGGTGGCAGTATGGAGCATTTCACTACCATCCATGTTCTAAGCAAGAACATATGGGGGAAATTAAAAAGATTAAATCAAGACATGGAAAATATTCAATTAACCCAAAGCTTGCAAATGTAAAGGTCACCTCAGATGTCTCAGCCTTGCAGCTTGTGGAGGGTTCACTGGGCTTGGAGCCGGTTGCTTCAGTCTTCAATGCACGACCCTTTGGTTTCTGGTTTTGTGAATCTCCGTTTTCCTGCACTGTACACACATCAACATTGTCATCCTCCATCTTGGCCAATGGTCCACTGTTATCAGCATCTGTTGCCTTGTTAACTGGAGAGAGTGTATAAAAATTAAATCATTCCCTGTTACTACGATGGCAGTGATTAGCACAGATATCCCATTTAGTACAGGCCTCATCCAATTCAATTAGTTCCTTACGAAATAAGGTTAACAATATGCCACGGCCTCAACTTTCTCTACCCCCGTTTCAGTTGAATAATGCCAAGTCGTCAAGAACTGTGTGCCTCTGATCACCCAGGGCCTCTGATCACCCAGGGCCTCTTCCCAAATTCAATCGGGACATTCTGCTCCCAGGATGAGGCGTTCCACACCAGGGCATCTGAAATGTCCTCATTCTTCAGGGAACGAGGGTTTCCCCTCCTCCACCATACATGAGGCTCACACCAGGGCCTCTTCCCAAATTCAATCAGGACAGACATACTTGCCACATCATCCAAGTAAACAGCCGGTTTTTCACCAAAACACTGTGGACATTGAACCCAAGCCAAATCCATCTATCAATGGTCATGCAAAACCAAGGACCAGTCTTCACCATGGTTACTCCCTCCTCCCCTGTCCCAGCAGGCAAGAGGTACAGAAGTTTGAAAGCACACACCTCCAGATTCAGGGACTGTTTCTTCCCAACTGTTAACAGGCAACTGAGCCATTCTCTTGTCATCTAGAGTGCGGTCTCTTTTGAGACCTTTGAACTATCTTTAATGTTTTAAGTTGTATCTTGCACTGAATGTTGTACCCTTTGACCTTTATCTGTACACTTGGACAGCTTGATTATATCCACAAATAGTCTTTTCTCTGACTGGATAAGCGCCCAAACTAAATCTTTTCACTGCACCCGACAATAAACTAAACTAAGCATTGATACAGGTGAAGAAGACCTGGGCCTACACTGGATGGCATAAATGGGTCCTATATTCCATCAATCACACATCATATAGTCAACCCCACAAACAATAACTGCTCACAGCATTATGATCATGAGCCAACCAGGATTCTGGTAAATACAGAGCACAGGATGTCGACAGGTGCCAAGGAAAATCTGCAGACTGCCCAAGGGTTGTTATTTATTGATTATATTGTATTTCTCAGTTGTCGTTTTATAGGATTTGGCATTCCCAAGAGATTAAAAAATAGTTTAACTTGGAAAATCGGCTCAAACTAAGCCGCTTAGTGGATAATCTCGAGCAGGTGACATGGAGTATACATTTGCCTTTCAATGATCCAAAGCCCAACTCACACACAAAATGTAGGGCACAAGGCAGGAATAGTCTGAAGGAGGGTTCCAAACCAAACATCACCTATTCCTTTTCTCCGCAGATGCTGCCTGACCCGCTGAGTTACTCCAGCATTTTGGGACTATCTTTGGCTGGAAAAAGGAAAGTTATGAAACTCAGGTTTATGACAGGGGTAGAAATAGGAATGAGGTCCTGCAGAATGAATATAAGTTGGGCTGTAAACTCTGGATTACTTCCAGTGCCACGTGTCAGTAAGACTAGGAAGATGAATGCGTGCCTGAGGAGTTGGTGCAGGTGGCAAGGGTCCCCTTTATGGATCTTTTCTAGAGCAAAAGTTGCCAGTCTGAAGACGGGTCATGACCCAAAACGTCACCCATTCCATCTATCCAGAGATACTGCCTGTCCCGCTGAGTTGCTCCAGCATCTTTGTGTCTATTTGTACAGGTGGATCAAGCTGCACCTGAACTGAAGGGAGCCCCACTATCCTGGCAGGGAGATCTGCTCGAGCATTCCTACATCGAAGCAGTATTAATTTCACCTTTTGCTCTAGACCATAGGTTCTTCTGCCTCCCAACTATCTAGGTTCACAGAATTCAAAGGTACACAAAATTGCTGGAGAAACTCAGCGGGTGCAGCAGCATCTATGGAACGAAGGAAATAGGCAACGTTTCGGGCCGAAACCCTTCTTCAGACTGATGGGGGATGGGGGAAAAGGAAGGAAAAAGGGAGGAGGCAGCTCGAGGGTTAAGGAAGGGGAGGAGACAGCAAGGGCTAGCAAAACTGGGAGAATTCAACGTTCATGCCATCCGGACGCAAGCAACCCAGAATATGAGGTGCTGTTCCTCCAATTTCCGGTGTTGCTCACTCTGGCAATGGAGGAGACCCAGGACAGAGAGGTCGGATTGGGAATAGGAGGGGGAGTTGAAGTGCTGAGCTACCGGGAGTTCAGGTAGGTTATTGCGGACTGAGCGGAGGTGTTCGGCGAAACGATCGCCCAACCTCCGCTTAGTCTCCCCGATGTAAATCAGCTGGCATCTAGAGCAGCGGATGCAGTAGATGAGGTTGGAGGAGATACAGGTGAATCTTTGTCGCACCTGGAACGACTGCTTGGGTCCTTGAATGGAGTCGAGGGGGGAGGTGAAGGGACAGGTGTTGCATTTCTTGCGGTTGCAACGGAAAGTGCCCGTGGAGGGGGTGGTACGGGAGGGAAGGGAAGAGTTGACAAGGGAGTTGCGGAGGGAGCGGTCTTTGCGGAAGGCAGACATGGGGGGAGATGGGAAGATGTGGCGAGTGGTGGGGTCACGTTGGAGGTGGCGGAAATGGCGGAGGATTATGTGTTGTATTTGCCGACTGGTGGGGTGAAAGGTGAGGACTAGGGGGACTCTGCCCTTGTTGCGAGTGCGGGGATGGGGAGAGAGAGCAGTGTTGCGGGGTATGGATGAGACCCTGGTGCGAGCCTCATTACGTAGAATTGTAAGGCAGGAATAAGCGGATTGCCAAGTGATCACACCATATTAATCTCAATCAGATTATCATGCTGAACTTTATCACTCAAAAGCATTTGCATAAATAACTATGGCTAGTCATAGTCATACAACGTGGAAACCAGTCGATTAGCCCAACATGCCCACACCGACCAACATGTCCCATCCACACTGGTCCCACCTGCCAGCATTTGACCCATATCCTTCTAAACCTATCCATGTACCTGTCTAAATGTTTCTTTCATGCTTGTTAATCTAATAATTAGGAAGGATAGCCTGGGAAATTGTCCACTGCAAAAAGTCAGAATAACGATCATGGAATAGTAGCAGAAGGAATTGATCAAGTACAATAATGAGAACGAACACACACACACACACACACACACACACCTCCATTGCTGGCTAACTTCTACAGGCAATCAGAATTGTTGAAGTTAGTCAGGTAATTTTGTATCATCCACTCATATGCTCTTACGAGGGAATAACTTGCAATTTCAATCTGCGAGTTCTTCACAACGAACTTACTGTCATGATATTTTTGTTAAACGGCATCTTATTTGCTCCCAATAACATCTGGGAAAATGTTGAGCCCAAAACAAATCTAAACAAGCAGGGGGATGTGAAGATGGGTCACATAATCTGCAGCAGATGCTGATGACTGAATCACACAGGTGGGCTTGGAGAAGACAGCATTGTAAGGGGAAACATGTAGATATACATGTACATGTACATGTAGTCGGAGGCTCGGAGGGGATAGAGCCTTCTCTGTTGCTGCTCTGGCGCTCTGGAACACCCTGCCGTTGCACATCAGACAGGCCCCCTCTCTGTCCATCTTCAAATCCAGTGTTAAAACACATTTGTACTCCCTGGCTTTTGACCATGCCTGAGGCTTTGCTTCTGTTTGTGGTGTTTTTGATGTTTCTTTATTTTAATGTCTTTTCCTACTATTTCTTTTGATTGTTATTTTTGGTGTGTATTAACTTTTTTGTCAATGATTAGTGATGTACAGCACTTTGTTGCAGCTATGTTTGTTTTTAAAGTGCTCTATAAATAAAATTATTATTATTTTATTATTATTACATGATTGCATGGATAATAGTCACATGCCATGTTAGAAAATAGAGTACTGACTGGGTCAACTCGACCACAGATCAGTTCTCCAGCCTCAGACACATCATATCTGTGGAAGGATGTGCTGGCTCTAGAGAGGGTCCAGAGTTGGGTTTACAAGAATGATCCCAGGAATGAGTGGGTTAACGTATGATGAGCGTTTGAAGGCACTGGGCCTGTACTCACTGGAGTTTAGAAGGATGAGGGGGAATCGCAATGAAACCTACAGAAAACTGAAAGGCCTGGATAGAATGAATATGGAGAGGATGTTTCCACTAATGGGAGAGTCCAGGACCAGAGAATTTGCCTCAGAATAAGAGGATGTACATTTACATAGAAGAGAATGAATTTCTTTAGTCGGAGTGTGGCAAATGTGTTGAATTCATTGCCACAGACAGCTATGGAGGCCAAGTCAATGGATATTTAAGATAGAGATTGACAGATTCTTGATTAGTACAGGTGTCAGAGGTTATGGGGCAAAGACAGGAGGCTGGGGTTGAGGGGGAAAGATAGATCAGCCGTGATTGAATGGCGGAGTAGACTTGATGTGCTGAGTGGCCTAATTCTGCTCCTAGAAAAGACCAACCAGTTGACATTCTGCTTATCAGCACCAAGGGATTCCAGGTGGATCACAAGGTCACTGTTAGTTGTCGTGTTGTGGATTACAGACAGGAAACATGGTAAGCATCACTGAGCTGCCTATCCTGCAGCTCCTGGGCATCAGGTGGTCAAATCATCTCCACATATCTTATTAGACATTTTATTTGGCGGCACGGTGGCACAGCGGTAGAGTTGCCACTGTACAGCCCTTGGAGCGCCGGAGACCCGGGTTCAATCCTGACTACGGGTGCTGTCTGTACGGAGTTTGTACCTTCTCCCCGTGACCCGCATGGGTTTTCGCCGAGATCTTTGGATTCCTCCCACACTCCAAAGACTTGGTATAAGTGCGAATTGTCCCTAGTGTGCGGAGGTTGCTGGTCGGTGCGGATTCGGTGGGTGGGCCGAAGGACTTGTTTCTAAACTTAAAAAACTGGTTCATGTCCATGTAACGCAAGTAGTTAATTGTTAATACTGTTGATCTGTAACTAGTTGGTAAAGAACTGGAATGTATATTAACGTGTTCTCCTTTGTCCGGTGGAGGAGTTGACCGCATCTCAAATACACACAGCAGCTTTCTACCCCCACCCAGCGTGTTGAAGAATAATCATTTGACATTGGTCTTAGACCTGGGTCTCAAGCGAGGTGCACTTGGGACCCAGTGACCAGAATGATTTTTCAAATAGAAACATAGAAACATAGAAATAGGTGCAGGAGTAGGCCATTCGGCCCCTCGAGCCTGCACCGTCATTCAATATGATTATGGCTGATCATCCAACTCAGTATCCTGTACCTGCCTTCCCTCCATACCCCCTGATCCCCTTAGCCACAAGGGCCACATCTAACTCATTCACTTTCTCTCCCTCTTCCCCCCCCCCCCACCACAATCCCAACTGGTTTCGCCATGAAGAGCTCAGTGGGGAAACCAAGAGTAGCAAGCGGTGCGTTGTGGCCTGCCTCGGGTACTTGCACGTTAGCCCATAGTCGAAGGCTCATCGGTCAGCGGAACTGGGAGGGAGCTGGAGACGTCGGGCGCGAGGACCAAGGGCCAATCGGTGGTGAATCGGGGTAATACCTCCAACGCATTTGAGGTCGGCTGCAGGAGATGACCCCAGGGCACAATGGTGGCCGGGCGAGGAGAGGGACATCAGTTTGTGGGAATTGCCCGAGTACGTCGAGCGCATGGGCCGACCGGACTTTGCAAACGGCGCTGTTTAGGCTCCTCCCACATGCGTGCATTATATGCAAAAATAATTTTGCCGTGCAGTTGCACACGTGACAAATAAAGCACCATTGAACAATCAACAATTCAGAGGATCCAACACGATGAAGCTTCACAGAAACGTCAGCTCCGACCAAGTAGTCACGAAGTTCAGATAAGGACACAAACTGCTGGAGCAACTCAGCGGGTCAGGAAGCATCTCTGGGGGAAAGGAATAGTTGACGTTTCGGGTTGAGTCCCTTCATCAGACAGTCAAGAACCTCAGCTTGGGGGTGGAAGGGAAAGAAACACAACCATGATGCTTCCTACCTGACCAGTGTGTTGCGTAGGTCCACAGAAAGGAGCATCTCTTCATACAGCTCTGACATGCCATCTCCTGATACTCTACGTTGTCAGGGAGAACAGCACCGAGATGCTGGAAAAAAAAACCAAACAATGGACATCAATTAATTAACTGTCAATGTTGCAATCACAGCAGGAATGAATGTGTAGAGGGGAACTGTGGAATGCTGGTTTAAACTGAAGACAGACACAAACAACTGGAGTAATACAGCAGGTCAGGCACCATCTCTGGAGAAAAAGACAAGGTGACATTTCGGGTCGAGGCCTTTCTTCAGACGAGTATGAAGAAGGGTCTCGACCCGAAACGTCACCTATTCTTTTTCTCCAGAGATGCTGCCTGACCCGCTGAGTTACTCCAGCTGTTTGTGTCTGACAGCAGGAATGCATTATATAAACCATCAGAATGGTGCAGAAACTGTCCAGATAGTATAATAATGTTTTACTTTTAAACTTACATTCCAGTGTACTCTCAATCCCTCAAGCCCAAACCCACAGATATTGAGGCACCTGGCAGAATATCACCAAACTGTGATAATAAATGCATCATTGATAAGCACAGAAAAACCCTTAATCCAGTACACCCAGGATCTGTTGTTCTGGCACCACTAGAGTTATTGCCTTCAATATATTCAACCCATCAAATAAATAGTCTGAAGAAGGGTCCCGACCCAAAACGGCAACCATCCTCTTTCACCAGAGATGCTGGCTAACCCACTAAGACACCCCCAGCACTTTGTGTCTACCTTTGGTATAAACTGGCAACTGCAGTTCTTTTTTTCCCTAAATAAATAGTTAAGCTCTTTTGTCTGTGGAATGTGCTGCTAATGGAGCAAAGTCTAGATCGACTTGTACAGATTGATCCCGACTATGGTTGCTGTCTGTAGGGAGTTAATGCATCCCCTGTGACCACACTCATAGAAACATAGACAATAGGTGCAGGAGTAGGCCATTCGGCCCTTCGACCCCCTGCACCGCCATTCAATATGATCATGGCTGATCACTCCTCTCACATTACAAAGATGTACAGGTTTGTAGGTTAATTGCCGTCTGTAAATTGTCCCTAGTGTGAAACTAGTATATGGGTGATCGCTGCTCAGCATGGACCCCGTGGGCCGAAGGGCCTGTTTCTACCGAAGATAGACACAAAAAGCTGCAGTAACTCAGTGGGGCAGGCAGTATCTCCATCTCGAGAAGGAATGGGTGACGTTTCAGGTCGAGATCTTTCTTTAAACGCTGCATGTTCAAAACTAAAATTAACATTGTAATAACCAACCAGTTGTCACTACTGACTGCTATATATGTTATAAAGGCATAGAAACATAGAAATTAGGTGCAGGAGTAGGCCATTCGGCCCTTCGAGCCTACACTGCCATTCAATATGATCATGGCTGATCATCCAACTCAGTATCCCGTACCTGCCTTCTCTCCATACCCCCTGATCCCCTTAGCCACAAGGGCCACAGACTCCCTCTTAAATATAGCCAATGAACTGGCCTCAACTACCCTCTGTGGCAGAGAGTTCCAGAGATTCACCACTCTCTGTGTGAAAAAAGTTCTTCTCATCTCGGTTTTAAAGGATTTCCCTCTTATCCTTAAGCTGTGACCCCCTTGTCCTGGACTTCCCTAACATCGGGAACAATCTTCCGGCATCTAGCCTGTCCAACCCCTTAAGAATTTTGTAAGTTTCTATAAGATCCCCTCTCAATCTCCTAAATTCTAGAGAGTATAAACCAAGTCTATCCAGTCTTTCTTCATAAGACAGTCCTGACATCCCAGGAATCAGTCTGGTGAACCGTCTCTGCACTCCCTCTATGGCATGCATATTAAATCTCAAAATCATAGTTCATAGGTTCATTAATTATCGTAGCAGAACTAGGCCATTCGGCCCATCAAATCTACTCCGCCATTCAATCATGGCTGATCTATCTTACTCCAGGTGATGCAAGTGTCGAAACAGAATGTAGAATCTGTGCTATTAGATATTTAAAGCAAACATTAGACTAGAGAAAAGTCATAAAATTGTCAAGATGATTACAAAATGTTAAGATTAATAGAACCTAACGTTACAAAAACTCCCTCTATAAGCAAACAGATGTCTCACCCTTCCATGGAACCAGTCTTCACACACCACACACTGAATCATTTCATCCGGGGTCTAAGAAAGAAGAACACAGGGTTTCCGTGAGGTAACTGCTGCAGAGCCCAGCAAGGTAATGCTGCAAGTTCTAACCAAGGTCTTCATATCTCACCTCATCTTCAGGGTCTGGATAAGGTCTCTTGCAGGTGCAGTACAGCCCAAAGAAGTTGTCATTATATTTATTGGCACAATTTGTTTTTTCTTTCTCCTGGTTAAAGAAAAATCAAAAACCAGAGATGAGTTTCAGAAAATCCTATTGAATGTTGACATTAAGTACTATTGAACAGCCTAATACAGACAATAATTAAAGGACTTTTATATTGAATTAACCATCCTGTTTAAAGAGTAAAGTACGGAGAGGTAGATGGAGTCGGCATGAAAATTGAAAAAATGTTAAATTCCATGTGAAAGTTCTGGAGAATGAAAGAGAAACATCAGCAGTGGAGTCAATGGTGATCAGTCACCAATTTTGTCTCCACAGTTCTAGCGACTAAAGGCCTGGATCTGTGAATGAATGAAAACACAATGGCAACATTCTGGACCCTGGCAAGTTACAAAAGCCCTCAACACAAAATCTCAGACAAAGAGTCAAACATTTAAAAACCAATCACTGGGTTTCTACGAGTTTTGTTTAGTTAGAAACATAGAAATTAGGTGCAGGAGTAGGCCATTCGGCCCTTCGAGCCTGCACCGCCATTCAATATGATCATGGCTGATCATCCAACTCAGTATCCCATACCTGCCTTCTCTCCATACCCTCTGATCCCCTTAGCCACAAGGGCCACATCTAACTCCCTCTTAAATATAGCCAATGAACTGGCCTCAACTACCCTCTGCGACAGAGAGTTCCAGAGATTCACCACTCTCTGTGTGAGAAAAAGTTCTTCTCATCTCGGTTTTAAAGGATTTCCCCCTTATCCTTAAGCTGTGACCTGTAGTTGAGAGATACAGCGGGGAAACAGGCCCTTCTGCCCACTGGTTCTATCCTACACACCAGCGACAATTCACAGAAGACAATTACCCAACACACCTGCACGTCTTTGGAATGCAGGAGGAAACCGGAGCACCTGGGGAAAACCCACACGGTCACAGGGAGAATTTACAAACTCCATCCAGACAGCACCAGGAGTCAGGATCGAACCAGGGTCTCTGGTGTCACAAGGCAGCAACTCTACCGCTGCGCCACCATGCTGCCCATTCCCCAGAACTGTATTATCCATCATACAACCCATTCATCTTCCTCTATTCTTCCACAACACATTCACTTCACATTCCACCATAATCATTTATTCTGTGTCCCCTTCACTCTGATTTCTCTGCTTTCCTCATTTCATCGGTGGACTATTACCTCAGTAATCCACTTCTTCATTCCCTACCATTATTATTGCCGCTCTTCCCATTACTTGTTCACCTTTCCCTCACCCACCCTGCCTTTCCTCAGAAGTAAGGCATCCCTAAAAAGTGCAAGGAGCCTCTGGGCCTTTGACAGAGGTGAATGAATTCTCATATACAACAGCTTCAACGCTAGCAACTCAGTTAAGAAATGTTTTTAAATATAATCAGCACAGGGTAAACTTAAATGGAAACTTACTGAGAAAAACTTGCATTGCAGATCACTAAACTTGCTGTTCCCACAGTCGCAGCGGAAATTTCTAGAACAAAGCAAAAGGTTAATGAGTAGATCACCTTCAATGTTTATTAGTGGCAGAAATCATCATCCTCAATTCAAGGTTACGATCGGACAACATCTCTCCTCGGGCTGTTTTTATGCCGATGAGAGATACAGTTAGATCGTAAGCGAGAATTGAGTTTTGTATTATGCACTATCTCGATGTGACAAGACTTCACCAAAGATCACTGCTGTATGTTGCTTAAAATAAAATAATAACCATGTCTGCTAAAAGCTGGCAAGCATTTAGTTTAGTTTACAGATATAGAGTGGTAACTGGCCCTTCTGCCCATCGAGTCCACACCGACCAGTGATCCCACCACACCAACACTATCCTACAAGCATTAGTGACATTTTTGTTTAAATGCTTGTACCAAGACGTACGTCTTTGGAGTGTGGGAGGGAACCGGAGCTTCCCGGAGAAAGCTCACGCAGGTCACCGGGTGAACGTTGAAAGCATGTGCCCCAGCATCTTGGTGTAGTTAATTTGTTCGGATTACTTTCTCTGGCAGGCTGCAGGGGTACGTGCTGAGGGACTCACTGAAGCTTGGAGCAGCCAACACCAAAGCTCTGTGGGGGAGGGCCACAGCCTAGGGGCCTTCTGTTCCATGGCATTGGGTGGGAAGGTCTGGTTGAGACACCCCTTAAACAAGGGAAGAGATATCACTCCCAGGGGCCACAGGAGTAGCAGATTCAGATTCAGATTCAATTTTAATTGTCATTGTCAGTGTACAGTACAGAGACAACGAAATGCATTGGTGCTGAGTTGAAGTATAGTTTGCCAACATTACCGAATATAACACTAATAAATGTATAGGTGCTAAGAATGCCAAAAGAGTTTCTACACTGTTTCTGTTTTGTGTATATATATTTTTAAATTCGGAATAAAGTTTTTTTTTGGAATTTTACCAAAATAAATATCATACCTTTTTGTATACAATTCAAAGAGCTCATGGCCTTCATGGCACTTGTAGCTGCAAGCCAAGCAGATGCCCGCAGGCTGCCCCCCCTTTGGCGTACAGGTGTTGCAAGCATACAACGCCTGCCTCTTCACGTAGCCCTGCACAAGGACAAATGGGACAGTCATTTCAGAAAGACAGACAAGAAGTGATATCACCCTCGCTCAGGAGCAGCGATAGGTCGACAATGCGTCAATTACTGCAGTGAGTCCTCAAGCGGCAGACATTGTGACTAAACAAACCTCAGGAGGAGTTAGTGGAGAGAAACCCTACCAAGAGTGGGATTTCACTCCGATCGAGTCTCCAAACTCTCACCTTCAAACTACCTGAGAAGCCACTGAGCAACAAAGGCCAAAGGTTTTCAAGTTTGATCAAATTCAGCCAAAGTGCTTCTCAAAACTGTCCAAGGATCACATATGAGGTTAAAAAACAAGACCAGAGACATCAACTATCCATTTTCTCCAGAGAAACGGCCTGCCTGACCCGCTGAGTTACTCCAGCACTTAGTATCTTTTTTTTTTTGTAAACCAGCATATGCAGTTCCTGGTTTCTAAATTTAAGACCTTCCTCCACTACAAAATAAAACACACTGCCATATTAGTTTTTTGTTTTTTTTAAATGATTTCTTTCCGTAGACTTCCTCCCACTACGATGTGACAACCACATCCATTTCCCACCAGGTTTTTAAAAAGGTCCCAGGGCACGGCAGAGTTATCAAACAATGAGCCGCACAAGATTATAATAGGCAGGGGTCCAAAGGGTTTGGAATGAAAAAGGTATTTAGTAACATTCAAAAAAGTGGATTCCAGAGGTCATATCCATAACAGCTCCGGTCAAAGCATTCAATCTTAGAACTAGTTAAAACTTGTTCATTTCAAGGTCGAAAATCAGAAAACCCGAGATCTTTCGAATAGTTACAGCTTAAAGGGGAGAGATAAGGAATATATATATTTTTTTTTTAAATAAATCAAGCCTCGTAATGTCAAGTACCAAAGTGAAGAGGATTTGCTGCACCATCTGAATATTCATACACCAAATACTGACAGCAACTGTTTTAACTGTGAGATGTGTTGTGCCAGGTTTGAGGAACAAATTGATTTGCACGACCTAAAAATTCACAAACAAAATACTTCAAGGACTATGAAAACAAGATGATGTTGGCACAGTGGTAGAGTTGTTGCCTTACAGCACCAGAGCTCCAGGTTTGATCCCGACTACGGGTGCTCCAGTTTCTGCCCACGCTCCAAAGACGTACAGGGTTGCAAGTTGATCGTCTTCTGAAATTTGTCCCTTGTGTGTAGAGTAGAATGAGTGTATGGGGTGATCATTGGTCAGCACAGACTCGTTGGGCCGAATGGCCCGTGTCCACGTTGCATCTCTAAACTAAACTAAAAGGAGGGTATGTGCCAGAGAGGTGCAGTTACATCAAAGTTGGTGACGTTACAAAAGTGAAAATAGACATACTCTGGATGCAAAGGTTATCCTGGAGTTTAAAAAAAAGTCACAGTAAGAGATGCAAACAGTCTGTTTTGATAAATAGCTGCCAGGGGAGTTAACTTCTCAAGGATCAAAGGCAAACCTCCCAATAATTAGTTGGAAGGAACCTCATCTCATCGAGTATTGGATATCAATAAACCAATCTAACAATTTAGAGGGCTCTCAAGTTCTGGCATGAAAACACACATGTGGAAACAGAAAGAGCTTTCGATGTTGCCCCCGAGAGATCACCACTCAGGGGACAATGGAATCACAAGGAAGATAAGTGATCATGCACCTCTCAGCCCAAATGGATACAAATGGAACCAAACACCAATCTAATCAGAGAGCGGTAATACCTACACACACGGTGTCAACAACAAGGGCAGCATGGTGGCACAGCGGTAGTTTCTGCCTTACAGCGCCAATGACCTGGGTTCAATCCCGACTCCAGTTTCTTGTCTGTACGAGGTTTGTACATTCTTCCTGTAACCTGCGTGGGTTTCCTCCCACACTCCAAAGACGTACAGGTGTGTAGGCCAATTGGCTTGGTAAAATTGAAAATTGGCCCTAGTGTGTGCATGGGATAGTGTTGGTGTGCGGGGGGGGAAACCGCTGGTCGGCACGGACTTGGTGCATTGTGAAGGGCCTTTATCTCTAAATTAAAACACTGCTAAGATCATGGATGGCTCAATGAGAGTTTGATTTGGTTCATAGCAAAAGGATTTGAGTATAGGAGCAGGGAGGTTCTACTGCAGTGTACAGGGTCTTGGTGAGACCACACCTGGAGTATTGCGTACAGTTTTGGTCTCCAAATCTGAGGAAGGACATTATTGCCATAGAGGGAGTGCAGAGAAGGTTCACCAGACTGATTCCTGGGATGTCAGGACTGTCTTATGAAGAAAGACTGGATAGACTTGGTTTATACTCTCTAGAATTTAGGAGATTGAGAGGGAATCTTATAGAAACTTACAAAATTCTTAAGGGGTTGGACAGGCTAGATGCAGGAAGATTGTTCCCGATGTTGGGGAAGTCCAGGACAAGGGGTCACAGCTTAAGGATGAGGGGGTAATCCTTTAAAACCGAGATGAGAAGAACTTTTTTCACAGAGAGTGGTGAATCTCTGGAACTCTCTGCCACAGAGGGTAGGCGAGGCCAGTTCATTGGCTATATTTAAGAGGGAGTTAGATGTGGCCCTTGTGGCTAAGGGGATCAGAGGGTATGGAAAGAAGGCAGGTACGGGATACTGAGTTGGATGATCAGCCATGATCATATTGAATGGCGGTGCAGGCTCGAAGGGCCGAATGGCCTACTCCTGCACCTAATTTCTATGTTTCTATGATTTCCACCACCACAGCATGAGACACCTTTTGGTACTATGGCTGGGAGAGAGACAAAAAGGATCAAATGAGTTTCAGGAAAGTTAAGGCAAGAATTTGGGAACTAACAGCACAATCAAGGATCTAGTACAGGAAGTAGCGAGGTTTTGATCCAACAGAAAGGGATTATTTTCCAACAGAAAAGTTTTAGGCTGGCAGAAGACGTAAAGCAACATAACATTACATAAACAAGCTACTTCAGTATATTTAGCAACCCATGAATTACACAAATGTAACTCTACTCCCCAGCAGCAATGCAAAAGGGCCTGCGGGTGTTTCAGTAATAATTTGTTTATCATCTACATCGAACGCTGTGGTCAAAAAGGCTTTTGGCACATTGGCCTTCATCAGTCAGAGTATTGAGTATAGAAGTTGGGAGGTCATGTTGCAGTTGTATAAGACGTTGGTGAGACCACATTTAGGATATTGTGTTCAGTTCTTGGCACCATGTTATAGGAAAGATATTGTCAAGCGTGAAAGGGTTCAGAGAAGACTTGAGATTGGTGCCAGGACCAGGGGGTGTGAGCGAAAGGGAGAGGTTGAGTAGGCTGGGTCTCTGGTTCAAACAAGAGACTCCGCAGAAAGCAGCAAGACGCTCAGTCCTAAATGTTCAATGTGCAGAGAGCGAGTGGGTGGCTGGACTCTGGGCCCAGTGTTGAGGACAATAGGGGAGCTTCTGTTGCTGGTATCTCCGTTACTTCCTCTAGCCCCGTCTCTGTTGCTGTGTCTACTTTCTCTATCTCTGCCTTTACCCCTGCACCAACCCTGCCCGTGTTGCTGCCTCTATCCCTGCCTCTGTTGCTGTGTCAACTGCGCTAACCCTGCTGTTGTCTGTCTCTCTCTCTCCCCCTGCCTGTGTGGCTGCCACTCTCTCGCACTGTCTCTCTCCCCTGCCAGTGTTGCTGCCTCTCTCTCTCCCTTGCCAGTGTTGCCGTTTCTCTCTCTCCCCTGCCAGTGTTGCTGTTTCTCTCTATCCCGTGCCAGTGTTGCTGCCTCTCTCCCCCCTGCCAGTGTTGCTGCCTCTCTCCCCTGCCAGTGTTGCTGTCTCTCTCGCTCTCTCTCCTGCCCTGCCAGTGCTGTTTGTCTCTCTCTCCCCCTGCCAGTGTTGCTGCTGTTTCTCTCTCCCCTCCCTCTCTGCCAGTGTTGCTCTTGCCTCTCTCCCCCCCCCTCTCTGCCAGTGTTGCTCTCCTCTCCCCCCCCCCCCCCCCTCCCCCCCCCCTGCTGCTCTCTGTCCCTCTCTCTCCAGTGTTGCTCTCTGTCTCTCCCCCCCCCCTCTCTCTGCCAGTGCTGCTCTCTGTCTCCCCCCCCCCCCCCCCCCTCTCTGCCAGTGTTGCTGTCAGCAGCCAGGCATCAGCGCCCATGTATCAACGTTCCACAAACCAGAACCCCACGACAGTTCGCCGGCCAATCACAGCAGCTGCAACACATTACGTAAAAATGGTTACGTAAAAATGGCGCCAGAGCGTCGCGGGAAAGCGGCCGGGGAAAGGAAGAGGAACCCCCAGAGGGAGCCCATCCCCCCCGGCCAGAGGGAAACCCATCCCCCCGGCCAGAGGGAGCCCATCCCCCCCGGCCAGAGGAGCCCCATCCCCGGCCAGAGGGAGCCCCCATCCCCGGCCAGAGGGACCCCCATCCCCGGCCAGAGGGACCCCCATCCCCGGCCAGAGGGGCCCCATCCCCGGCCGGCCAGAGGGACCCCATCCCCGGCCAGAGGGACCCCCATCCCCGGCCAGAGGGACCCCATCCCCGGCCAGAGGGACCCCCATCCCCGGCCAGAGGGACCCCCATCCCCGGCCAGAGGGACCCCCCCCATCCCCGGCCAGAGGAGCCCCATCCCCGGCCAGAGGGACCCCCATCCCCGGCCAGAGGGACCCCATCCCCCCCGGCCAGAGGGACCCCCATCCCCGGCCAGAGGGACCCCATCCCCGGCCAGAGGGACCCCCCATCCCCGGCCAGAGGGACCCCATCCCCGGCCAGAGGGACCCCCATCCCCGGCCAGAGGGAGCCCCATCCCCGGCCAGAGGAGCCCCCATCCCCGGCCAGAGGAGCCCCCATCCCCGGCCAGAGGGACCCCCATCCCCGGGTAGAGGGAGCCCCATCCCCGGCCAGAGGAGCCCCCATCCCCGGGTAGAGGGAGCCTATCCCCGGGTAGAGGGAGAGGGACAGGAACCCCCAGAGGAGCCCCATCCCCAGCGGACAACACACCGCCTGCAAATAAATAAAACCTCGCGGCTTACATGCAAAACAATCTCTCCCCCATACATAAACAATTCACCCCGGCCAGAAAGCAGAGGCCACGGCAATCCACCGTCAGCTGCTTCTGTTGGACGCGCCTCTTTGTTTATTATAATAACGAATATATCGCATTGAAGCGTTTGTCCGGCATGAAATTAATCCATGCCAGTGAACCGCTGCAGTTGGTTTTGGGGGGAATACAAGCCGATGCACAATTGATCGCTACAAGGTTGTGTTATGTTGGACCGAGCCCGGTTCATCCCCGCCGTTGGATCCGATTGCTTTTAAAACCAGGCAATGAATATATAGACAGGACTGTATAGACAGGCACAGATAGACAGACTGACTGACTGGACCCACACTGACTCCTACACG
Source organism: Leucoraja erinaceus (assembly GCF_028641065.1). Classification (NCBI taxonomy): domain Eukaryota; kingdom Metazoa; phylum Chordata; class Chondrichthyes; order Rajiformes; family Rajidae; genus Leucoraja; species Leucoraja erinaceus. The sequence continues at coordinate 1,617,255 of NC_073385.1, read as the reverse complement.
TATAGACACACTGGACCCACACACAGACTCCTACACGTATAGACACACTAATAATAATACATTTTATTTATGCGCACCTTTCAAGAGTCTCAAGGCCACCTTACAAAAAATTAGCAGGTAGAGGAAAAACATGTAAGGGGAATTAAATAAATAGTAGAGACATGACTAGTACACAAAGTACAGACATCATTCAATACAAAACACAATACGAGGCAATTAATGCACAGATGAAAAGGGAGGGGGACGTGGGGCTAAGGATAGGCAGAGGTGAAGAGATGGGTCTTGAGGCGGGACTGGAAGATGGTGACACTAGACCCACACGTTACTCCTACACGTATAGACACACTGGACCCACACGGACTCCTACACGTATAGACACACTGGACCCACACGGACTCCTACACGTAGATACATAGACACACTGGACCCACACACACTGACTCCTACACGTATAGACACACTGGACCCACACTGACTCCTACACAGATAGACACACTGGACCCACACACACAGACTCCTACACGTAGAGACACACTGGACCCACACACACTGACTCCTACACGTATAGACACACTGGACCCACACACTACTCCTACACAGATAGACACACTGACTCCTACACGTATAGACACACTGGACCCACACACACAGACTCCTACACATATAGACACACTGGATCCACACACTACTCCTACAAGTATAGACACACTGAACCCAAACACATATAGACACACTAGACCCACACACTACTCCTACACACATAGACACACTGACTCCTACACGTATAGACACACTGGACCCACACTGACTCCTACACAGATAGACACACTGGATCCACACACGTTACTCCTACATACATAGACACACTGGACCCACACACACTGACTCCTACACGTATAGACACACTGGATCCACACGTTACTCCTACACGTATAGACACACTGGACCCACACACTAGACCCACACACACTGACTCCTACACGTATAGACACACTGACTCCTACACGTATAGACACACTGGATCCACACACGTTACTCCTACATACATAGACACACTGGACCCACACACACTGACTCCTACACGTATAGACACACTGGATCCACACGTTACTCCTACACGTATAGACACACTGGACCCACACACTAGACCCACACACACTGACTCCTACACGTATAGACACACTGACTCCTACACGTATAGACACACTGGATCCACACGTCACTCCTACACGTATAGACACACTGGACTCGCCTCCGAGTAAGAGCATTTATCGGAGTCGCTGCCACCCAGCACCGCACAGGCTTCATTCTCCAACAATTCATTCTCCTCCAGAACCTCAGCCAAGGACACGATGGGATCATCCGCCAGCGGCCGCTTCTGCTTCTCCTCGTTTGCCGCCATCTCCAACTATGTAAAGACTTCCGGGTTGTGGACAATTTAATGCTGTAGTTCCCCCTCCCCCCACCCACCAAACTAACTGTGTGCAAAGTCTTGCCTTGCCTTGCCTTGGGTGCAACATTCAACTTTTGGCCAGGCCTGTGTTTTTAATTGTTACGTGAATTTAAACCCGGGCTGCAGTTTAAAGAGGCGCCTGGGTCAAAGTGCGGAGGTGATAGGGAGCAAGGTGGTGGCCAAAGAGGGATTGGGATTGGGATTGGGATTGGGATGGCGGAGTGCGAGGTGTGGGGGGAGCTGACGGACAGGAGCGGTGAGTGCCGCCGTTTCACCGCCCCGGCCCGCTGCAACATACGAGGCATTCTCCGCGGCGTCCGCCACCTCCAGGAACAGCTGGGCGGCCCCTTGAACCAAATGGTCCTGCAGGAAAAACAGCAGCAGCAACTGGACGTGGAGAGAGCGGCCTCTGGCTCCGGTGGGTTTGGAGCTCGGAACCCAGCTTGTCTATGTATGTGTCTGTGTGTCTATGTATGTGTGTGTGTGTGTCTATGTATGTGTGTGTGTGTATCTATGTGTGTGTGTGTATCTATGTGTGTGTGTGTATCTATGTGTGTGTGTGTATCTATGTGTGTGTGTGTATCTATGTGTGTGTATCTATGTGTGTGTGTCTATGTGTGTATGTGTGTATCTGTGTGTATCTATGTGTGTGTGTATCTATGTGTGTGTGTGTGTGTATCTATGTATCTATGTGTGTGTATCTATGTATCTATGTGTGTGTGTCTGTGTATCTATGTGTGTGTGTGTGTATCTATGTATGTGTGTGTCTATGTATGTGCGCGTGTGTATCTATGTATGTGTGTGTCTATGTATGTGTATGTGTGTGTATCTATGTATGTGTCTATTTATGTGAGTGTGTCTATGTATGTGTGTGTCTATGTATGTGTGTGTATCTGTGTGTGTGTGTGTATGTATCTGTGTGTGTGTGTGTATCTGTGTGTGTGTGTGTGTCTGTGTATCTGTATGTCTGTGTATCTATGTGCCCGCGCAAAGCGGGTTGTTAGTTATATGATCAGTAGATTATGTTTGCGAATGCTCAGATTAGGGTAAAGACATGAGCACTACGGTTTGTTTTTACCTGTTTAAGTATTGAACACATTGCTTACTATTCAGTACCTCTTCTCTCTTAAAATGTCATGGATTCATACAGTATAGAAACGGGCACTTCGGCCAACATGTGCCATCTACATTAGACCCGCCTGCCTGCGTTTGACCCACATCCCTTTAAACCCTCCTCTCATTCTGCTCCCCTATATTGCTTTGGTTCCCTTTCCATCATCTTTGTATTCTTCCCTGTTTAAAAAAGAGTAATCATTTCTATAATACTTTAAGTCTTCCAATTTGTTTTGTTCTCATTACAATACTTACCAAACCCCCTGTGATGTGTTTATAAACTTAAACGCTTGTAATGTGGGTGAATATTTTTCACCATAGAAAAATATTCCAGACAAGCTCCTGTTGAAATTGGTTTGAATGATAAATTGTGAGCAGGATTTCAGGAATCTTCAGAAATAAGTTTCAGCTTCTCAAGGCCATATTTAATGCCTCTGGGTAAGCTTCCTTATTATTGCATTGCAGTAACAAAGTAGATACTAACTAACAGCACAAGCTTTTGACCATGTCAAAAGTTCTATCAACTAAGACCAGGCATACACACTGTTTCTTGTTAAATTTCTTCCCATTCGAACCTTCCAGCTGTCAGAGTCTCTAGTATAGATCCCTCCAACTTTACCCCAACTATAATCTATCTTCTAAAAATTCAAACCAAACAGTTGTCCTTTTTGTTACAGTTCAGAATTGAGAATGTATATTGTTTTTTTAAAAGTTGTTCTCATGAAGTGAATTGGTGGAAAGGGGAATAGACCAAACGCAATCTGAACACAATACTCCAAATGTGGTCACACCAACATAACACAACATCTGATCTGTGAGGGACACCACTAATTACAGGCCTCCAGTCTGAAAAACAACCTTCCACCATCTGAAGAAGGGTCTCGACCCGAAACGTTGCCTATTTCCTTCGTTCCATAGATGCTTCCTCACCCGCTGAGTTTCTCCAGCATTTTTGTCTACCTTCCACCATCACCCTCTGTTTCATTCCATGAAGCCAATTCTCTATCCATCTGAGGAAGCATCTCTCTCCTTGGATCGAGACCCTTCTTCAGATGGTGGAAGGTTGTTTTTCAGACTGGAGGCCTTCCAGTGTCCCTCACAGATCAGCCTGCCATGTGGAACCTTCTCAAATGTCCTGTTGAAGTCTGTTTGGACAACATTTACGATCCTGCCCTCATCATTCCTTTTTGTTACTTCTTCAAGATCAGATTTCTAAGACATGATCTCCCACGTACAAAACCACACCGACTATCCCTAATTAGCCCCTGTCTATCCATAGACATCTTATCCCTCAGAATCCTCTCCAATAACTTGCCTATCACGGCTCACTTGTGTAGCCCAACAGCTTACTGGTTCCCAGGATTTTCCATGCAGCCCTTCTTGAATGGAGGCACAGCAATTCAGCGTGCCTGTGATAATATCTGTCAAGCAATCTATTTACAAAAGCAAGTTACTGTGAATACTGCAAATCTAAAGTAAAAAGAGAAAATGCTGGAAATACCCGAGCATGAACAGATATTGCCAGGTGTACTGAATATCTCCAGCAAGTTCAGTGTATAAACTAACTTTAGATATTGTGATAAATGCTTTTACAGCATTTTGATGCTGTCCTCTGTATATTAGTTTTGAATTTTACATGAACCAGTCAAAATAATTGATCAGGACAACTGTTGTACTTGTCAGCCCCTTCCCAACCACCCCCCACCCCCATCCAGTCCTCTGTTATCAGTCCCCTCATCTGCTTTTGTACAACACTATCCAATTCCTACTTCTTGGTGTGAAGTTACATTCTCGTTATCCCAAGTTGCCTCACATCATTGCTTTCCGGATTCTGTCTTTGTACCCTGTAGCCTTGTCAAAGGCAAAAAAATCAAACTTGCTCTCTTCATCCCTCTATCCCTGTTTCTGCTTACTCCTTCTGATTAAAAGAATCCTGTGGAAATATCACCCCAATGTAGTTTAAATCAAATTTGACCTGTTCTCTTTTGTTAAAGTGGTCTTGAATAAGAATTGCGCATTAATTAAATGAACAGCAAAAGATAATTTTTAATGAAACTTGTACACCTTGCAATTTTATGAAACAGCACATTTTTTTAGAAATACGGTACAGATGTGGAGGGGGGTAATAGCAGGCAGGCAGGCAGGACTCGGTCAGGTTCTAACAAAGTGCGATAGAATTTACTATCTAAGCATACTTTCAAAATAGCCGAATAGTTATGTGATCAGAGTCGATTGGATTTGCATTGCTATTGGAAATATTAATTTAGATTTTGGTGGAAGCGATGTGTATAATATTAATCTAGTAACTCGGGAGCCGATATTGTTACTCTATCATTTATGAAGGGCAGCTTAACCTCTAGCCATGTAAAATATCATGCAAATGTTATGCAAAAAAGGTCTGTTCAGACGAATCCCAGTTTACAATTGAGAAGGTTTTTGACTCGAAGCATAATTTATTCCTTTTCTCCACAGAGATGTTGCCGGACCTGCTGAGTTACTCTACCATTCCGTGTCTATCCCCAGTTTACAATTGTTGCCGTTTAATCTCGTAGGTCGCTTTATGCTTTCTCCATCCTCAGCCAGTAAGATCAGAACTCCCAACATATTTTGAGTGCAGGAAAATTCCTAAATTCTTTTAGTTCTACCTTAAATATACACTCCCCCCCCCCCCCCCCCCCCCCCCCCCCATGGGAAAATAGTCACTTTTTTATCCCCTTTGTTTAAACCTCTGATGCCACGTCCTGTGAAAATCTTCTGTCAGTTTTCTATGAAGGGAATTTCAAGATATTTGCTCAGGATAGAAACCTTTCTTCACTTTGTGTCACAGAAGGTTGTTTTGTTTTCTATTTTCAAGGCATTATTTTATTTAGAAATCTTGAAGGTCATCCTTGAAGAGCTGAGAAATGGATAACATCTTTATGTTGCAGTACAATAGAAATAATCAAAAATGCAGGAAATTAGAAATGAAAACCGAAAATGCAGGAAATGAAATGTGCAGGAAATGGTTCAGCTGATCAGCCTGCATTTATTAAAGGGGTGATGGTATTTTTCCTGCTACTTTTCCTCTCTATTGGCCTGGAATTATTCCCCCCCGAAAATTTCACTGCTTCCCAGTCATTCCTTTTTCCTCCCTTCTCCCATTGGGCAGAAGATACAGAAGACAGATAGTTTTGCACCAATGACTCGGAAACAGCTTCTTCCCCAAGCTAGGGTACTGTCCAATTCACTTTGCGGACATTGATGATGGAGCTGGTGCACTACAATGCTGAGAAGTTTTACTACACTCTGCATCTTCCCCTGTGCTTTCCCTATTGTAATTGAGTTTGACTTAATTGTATTTATGTATCCGTAATATCTAATTGGATAGCATGCAAAACAAAGCTTTTCACTGTACCACGGTATACATGACAATGCAAAACCTAAACCTAAAATAGGCTCGTCCTCAATCCACCCACATTTTACTGATGTGCTGACGGTAGTAATGATGATGAAATTCACCAATACCTGCCTTGTGAGAGGTGACTTGAAATTTGGAGAGTGGGCCATGTTTTCCAGAGTCGCCCTGTGAACATTCATTGTTGTAAGCCAGTGTGGACGGTTGTGTAGAGGACCTTGGTCTTGGGGATATTGCATGTAAGAGTCATTTATTCTTGTATACTTTGAGGAACAAGTCAATAGTGTTCTGGAACTCAGCGTAATATAGTAACAGGGATGAGAAAATCAACTCCCCTTGTTATTATTTAATTTGGAATAAAGTTCTTGACTGTTTGATCGTGTACTTCATGCAAGATTCCATGCAGTGTTTACTGTGTGTAGGTGCCGTCTAATGAATAATACAGTTTGGGATTTATCAGAAGAAGGGTTTCGGCCCGAAACGTTGTCTATTTCCTTCGCTCCATAGGTGCTGCCTCACCCGCTGAGTTTCTCCAGCATTTTTGTCTACCTTGGGATTTATAAGGTTTTTTTCCCCTCGACCAGTGGCAGTGAATGAATGCCCTAATGCAAATGGAGATGGTTTGGTTGGAGGTAATAATTTAAGATCGCGATGACTATCTTTGTTAATTCAGAAATGTATCTAGAAATATGGTGGTGCAGCAGGTAGAGTTCATGCCTTGCAGCGTCAGAGACCCAGGTTCAATCCTGACTATGGGTGCTGTCTGTACGGATTTGTACATTCTACCCTTGGGCGAGTGGGTTTTCGCAGGTACCCTGATTCCCTCCTCTACTCCATTGTAAATTGGCCTTGGTGTGTAGGGATAGTGTTAGTGTTTGGGCACAACGTTGATTCAATGGACCAACGGGCCTGTTTTCACACAATCTCTGCACTAAACTAAATCACCAATATGTGAATAATGGTGTTGTCCATTAGCTGTGGCATCTGAATTGAAGGGAAGCAGATTGCCATTTATCAGTGAGAAGTAAAATGGAGTTGATGCTGGTCCTCCAACCCCCACCCAACTCTGCATCTGATGTTACAGCTCCACATTGCATCTCGTATGTCTGGCCTTTTTTTCTTTTCCACCCTTGGCTTTTTGTTTTATGCTGCTTGCTTGACTGGGTAGGATTCATTCTCGGCTTCAACAACAAAAAAGCTTTGAATTCAACATCTATGACGGACCGTGGAGTATAACACCCAGGCTGAAGTTCTCAGTACAGTCATGGGGCATTACGTCACTGCTTAAGATGCTGTCTTTGGAAGAGCAGGAGGGTTTTCTGATTAATGTTTATACATATGAATATCAATCTTTTTTTATTTTTTAAATCTAGTAGTTATCTTGATGCTATTTTCTGGACCATGTGCACATACTGCAGTGGTTCCCAACCTTTTTTTGGCCATGCCCCACCTAATCACCTCTAAAATCCTGATGCCCCCCCCCCCCCCCCCCTTGCTTTCCCGAGAGAAAACGGAGGAAATAGATATTATAAGGGTAACTTAGCAAAAGCTCTTTGAATCGCATTTCTAAATCCAATTCAATAAATAAGGTTCTCCCATGACCTCGCGCGCTTCGTGCGACGTGCATGAAGAGCGATGGCGCGGTGATTATGTAATAACTACACAATAAAGACCTTTTTTACCCCAAAAAAATGATTTACTCAAAATAACATCTGAAACATAAACTACATATGTTTACCTGATGGAAAATCCAAAAAAATAAAAATCGAAAATTTGGACCCAGACCTGCTCAGTCGCGCTCAATTGCCCCCCTTAAAAATCAAATTGCCCCCCTGTGGGGCGTACACCCCACGTTGGGAACCACTGGCATACTGGTTCTTATGTTTTGTTTTTCATTGCAACAGTGGCTGAACTTGGTGGAACAAATGTTACTGCTTGTTACAAGTCCTGTGGGATGTATCAGGACAATTTTTTTTTCCCCTCCATTTCCAGTACCAAAACTTATTGCTCTCGCCCCGAATCCCATCAGATCCATTAGGCTGTGGGCCGAACATCAAAAATGTGTCTAGAATTTAACTTTCGTGACCCACGTCTCGGAACTACATGAAACTTTGCACAGATTTAGATAAAACTAGACTAAGTGGGACCCGTTGGGTCCCAGCTTCACACGGGAGGGCTGGTCCCCCAATGCAATATTCCACCAATTCCAACACACGCACGCACCCTCGCACACCCTCCACTTCGCACTCACACACACCCTCCACCTTGCACTCACACACACCCTCCACCTCACACTCACACGCAGACTCACACACACGCACACACTCTCGCTCGCACACACTCACACATACACTCGCACATACACACACACATACACACACCATATATATGACAGTAAACAGAATCTACTCACACGGCTGAGCGCGGCCTCTCCACTGTGGGGCTTCCGCAGTCAGCGGCACTTCCGCAATCAGCGCGACCTCTGCACTCACCGGAAATTACGCAATCAGCGCAACCTGTCCACCAAGCGGAAGTCACGAAATGAGCGGGGCTTTTGGACTAAACACAGTCGGACCTAATAATGCATTTATTCCTTCCAAACACAGTCGGACTTTATGAAGCATTGCAGTTTCAAGCACAGGCAGGGCAGCATGCCAAACAACTCATGGCATTGTCATTTCATTTCATTTCCAATTAAGCATTGCACTTTCGAGCACAGGCAGGGCAGCATGCCAAAAAACTCATGGCATTGTCATTTCTTGCAAGTACATTGCAGACTCGCAGTTCAGTTTATTCACAGCTTAGAATGACAGTCGTGGCCTATCCCTCACTATCTCGCAGAGTGACTGACCAACGTCCAGGCATCCGGGGTTTTATAGTCATGACCCCTCCCCCAGAAGGGGCATTACCTTCATCGCAGTGATTGACAGGCGAGAGGACCAATCAGCTGATCTCAAGGTTTTTTAAACACTCATAACTTTTTTTATTTGTCATCGTTGGGAAAAATCCTCAGGGCTGCCTCAGCGGAGGACCGTGAGTAAGATGGCCAAAAATCACAGCAATACAGGGTAGCGTTTTTTCTAAAATCAATATACAGCGCAGACAGGAAGTGGCCAAGATGAGACTTTTAATTATATAAATATAATTGAAAAGGAAGTCATAAGTTGTCAATGCCAAAAAGTAAGCTCCATCTAGTGTCCAATGCCAATATTACACCATGGGGAGCCTAAGATATATGTATATATGACATGAATATGACTAATAATATGTAATTATGTATCATTATATAAATAATATAATGAATATAATTGTGAGGTTTTTTTTGAATGAGACTGCCGCAGAGGTCCTCCTGAACCAGCCTAATTAATAGGTTAGAGCAGTTCCTCCGGGTTCCCCCATTTACTGAACCCCACTGACTGCCAGTGTGCAGAGTGGGGGTCACGGCCATAGTGGGACTGGGGCAGTGCCAGGCTGGGGGAAGGCTAAGGCATCTTCCACTGACAGGAAAATGCTTAACCCAAACCCTAACTCGCCCCCTTCCAGAGCTGCCCACAGCTGGAGCTGGAGCCGCTTTGGGACCGGCTGCAGGCTCCGAACATGTGGCCCCGCAGCGCGTCCACCTCGGCCAGCATACCCTTCTGGATCATCGTGGTGATGATGGTGGGGAGCAGCACTGCTCTGCATGCCGCCTTCAGCACCCCAATAGTGCCGGCTCCGTCAGTCCGCCCGCTCGCTGCAACACCGGACTACCGACAGCCCGTCCGATCACACGTAGCACACACCGGCCGTCCGATCGCACGTAGCACCCATCGACGTAGTGACCCCTCTCACCGCCCACTGGCGGCCCGACCCAACTCTCACCACCCACCTGTAGCCCGACCGATCCTCCACAGCATCCATCAGCCTACCGACAAGCCCGACCGACAGACTGACCGACTGACCCTAACCCTAGCTCTACATTTGTTATTTATCATTTTTATTTAACAGTTCACATCATAACTTTATAAAGATAAATCAATTGAAAAACAAATTGATCAGCAAGGTGAGCATTACCTTTATTCCTTGGAAACCTTGTTATTGTTGATGTAATGAGGAGGCAGCCATGATCCCAGGGTCCTCGCTGCCCAACGACCATAAAACAACGCAGGATTGGTCAATTTGCATCCGACCTCAACGTCAAACGTGCATTGATTGGACAATTACTACTCGGAAAATTGGACGTTTTTCTCATATTTATTAAAAATGTGCCGGTTTTGATCTTGACGAGTTTCAGGTACGATTTATATAATATTTTTTACACAATATGTTAGACATTCAGGTAGTTCCGTGAGTTGGGTCACGAAAGAACAAAAAAGCTCCTCGGCCCACAGTCTCCACCAAGCTTTCCGGTTGGTTCTGACTTTTTATTACATATAAAACATTCCAGCACCTGCAGTACTTTGTCATTTATCTGCAGTGAAAGTGTTCCCATAGGTTACACAGAAAAGCTGGAGAAACTCAGCGGGTGCAGCAGCATCTATGGAGCGAAGGAAATAGGCAACGTTTCGGGCCGAAACCCTTCTTCAGACTGATCAGGGGTGGGGGTGGGTGGGGACAAGAAAGGGAAAAGGAGGAGTAGCCGGAAGGCTGGAGGGTGGGAGGAGACAGCAGGGGAGCTGAGGAAGGGGAGGAGACAGCAAGGACTAACAGAATATCCTTGTTCAATACATACCAGGGCCCCATCCCCAACCTCTACCTCCGCTACATCGACGACTGCTTTGGTGCCACCTCCTGCACCCGCACACAACTGACTGACTTCATCCACTTCACCACTAATTTCCACCCGGCACTGAAATACACCTGGACCATTTCCGACGCTTCCCTACCATTCCTTGACCTCACTATCTCCATTGCAGGTGATAGACTTCTAACCGACATACACTATAAACCCACTGACTCCCATGGCTATCTGGACTACACTTCTTCCCACCCTGCTTCCTGTAAGGACTCCATCCCCTACTCCCAATTCCTCCGTCTACGCCGCATCTGCTCCACGGATGAGGCGTTCCACACCAGGACATCTGAAATGTCCTCACTATTCAGGGAACGGGGTTTCCCCTCCTCCACCATAAATGAGGCTCGCACCAGGGTCTCTTCCATACCCCGCAACACTGCTCTCTCTCCCCATCCCCGCACTCGCAACAAGGGCCGAGTCCCCCTGAGTCCTCACCTTTCACCCCACCAGCCGTCACATACAAAAAATAATCCTCCGTCAGTTTCGCCACCTCCAACGTGACCCCACTACTCGCCACATCTTCCCATCTCCCCCCATATCTGCCTTCCGCAAAGCCCGCTCCCTCCATAACTCCCTTGTCAATTCTTCCCTTCCCTCGCGGTCCACCCCCTCCCCGGGCACGTTCCCTTGCACCCGCAAGAGATGCAACACTTGTCCCTTTACCTCCCCCCTCGACTCCGTTCAAGGACCCAAGCAATCGTTCCAGGTGCGACAGAGGTTTACCTGCATCTCTTCCAACCTCATCTATTGCGTCCGCTGCTCTAGATGTCAGCAGATCTATATCGGTGAGACCAAGCGGAGGTTGGGCGATCGTTTCGCCGAACACCTCCGCTCGGTCCGCAATAACCAAGCTGACCTCCCGGTGGCTCAGCACCTCCGTCTCCGACCTATCTGACCTGGGTCTCCTCCATGGCCACAGCGAGCAGCACCGGAAATTGGAGGAACAGCACCTCATATTCCGTTTGGGGAGTCTGCACCCCGGGGGCATGAACATCGACTTCTCCTAATTCTGTTAGTCCTTGCTGTCTCCTCCCCTTCCTCAGCTCCCCTGCTGTCTCCTCCCACCCTCCAGCCTTCCAGCTACTCCTCCTTTTCCCTTTCTTGTCCCCACCCACCCCCACCCCCGATCAGTCTGAAGAAGGGTTTCGGCCCGAAACGTTGCCTATTTCCTTCGCTCCATAGATGCTGCTGCACCCGCTGAGTTTCTCCACCTTTTCTGTGTAACCTTCGATTCTCCAGCATCTGCAGTTCCCTCTTAAACAAAGTGTTCCCGTATTTTGGGATGCAATGATGAATACTGCCTTAACTGTCATAAACTAAACATACTTTTCCTGAATCAGATCAAGAAGAAGAAGATGATGATGATGATGATGATGAGGACAGTAAAGACAAACCAGCTGATCATGTTGATGGCGGTACACCTCCAACAAAACGTACCAGGATACAATCCTGACACTGTGCAAGATTATTGTGCAAAATACTGCCTTTTAAAGACTATCGTCATATTCATGCATTTACAAGGCTACTCGACAACTCCTGCAACCTTAAGGATTTAAAAATTTTAATCTGTTAAAAACATGATTTAACTTTTTTTTACTGTGTAAGTCAGAAATTAAATAAATTATCTGATGCGTTTTCTTCTATTTTATCTGGTGGTGATGGTTGTGAAGGTTTAAGAGTTAGGGATTAGGGTTATTATTGATATGTTTACTGAGGTACATTGAAAAGTGTTGTTTTGCATGCTATCCGATTAACAGATAATACTGTACATTATTACAATCGGGCCAAATTATGGTACAATAGGTAGAGTGAAGGAAAAGATTCAGAGTGCATTGTTTAAGACTTTAATAAGAGCAATCAGAGGATTTTTCCCAATGTGGAAATTGTGTCCAAAATAGATGTAAAAACAAAATGCTGAAATCATTCACATGGGTCAGGCAGCATCTGCGGAAAGAGAAACAGAGATAAGGTTTTAAGTCAGACACACTTTGTCAGAAATGGTTGTCTCTGACCCTAAACCTTAAGTTAGTTTATTTTTCCTTAGATGCTGCCTCAGCATGAATGTTTTCAGCATTTTCATTTTTTAAGGTTTTTAGAATCTGCAGGGTTTTTATGTTCAAATGAGATGTTTACAGGAATGCTGACTTGGAGTCATTCAGTTTGACAGCACAGAAACAGACCCATTCACCCAATGTTTCCATGCCAGCCAAGGTACTTATCTTGCTTGAGTTGGTCACATTCGGATGTGTTTGGTCCATGTCACTCTAAATCTTTCTTGTCCAGGCAGGCAGTTAATGGGAACTCTATGATGTTTACATTTTCTGTGTATTTCTCAAAATTTTGGAAGAAAAATGACTCAACTCTTTGTAGCAGTAAGTAAGCTGTTTATAGCTTGAGAGATACTAACCGGGAATTAGTCACCCAGCCACAATATAAAAGACAACTCTTGACTATTTAAATTACATTTTATGCCTAAACAATTCCACAGCTGTGATTCTAACTGACGTAAAAAGGTAAAAATTGGGAATTGGGCCAAAGAGAAATCAGAAAATGTTGTGATTGAGGAAAGGGTTGACTTTGATTTTTTTTTTTTTTAAATCCCAAGAAAAAGTAATTTAAAAGACCAAATTACAAGTTTTATTAGTTCCTGTGGCTGAGTTTCCTTAAACTATTTTAAGTTTTACAATGGTGTGCACACACAAATATGACAGCCAACCATGTCATCTCTGGGTGCCCGCTCTACCACCCACCAAATGGAGCTCAGGGCCTGGCAGACATTGACCCAGGGACAACCTGGCTGCTCAACACCCGGCTTCATATCTAACTATTCCTTTGTTTTATGTTTTGTTCGTAAGAAGACAAATATACCTTGCTTTGACTTGGCAACAATGAGACCTCTTTGCATCTGCTCATCTTAAATCAAAACTCAATTAACTAAAGTAGTGAACAGATATTGTTTAAAATGCATAGCATTTTATTGTGCACATTATTGATTTTTTTCTAAAAAGGTAAAAAAGTGTCTACCAATTATTCATGGCTCTTACGATGCAAGTAACCATAACATTAAGTGTTTCTAGTGCATGTTCAGAAATCTTGTTTCTCAAAAATCAATTTTCCTCAAAATCTTAATGCAGTTTGTGCTGGTGCTTACATGCTGCGTTTATCACCAGTTTGTGGATTCCCCGTTAGAACTAAACGTGTCAAAAGGAACTGCAAATGCTGGTTTGCACCGAAGATAGACACAAAAATGCTGGAGTAACTCAGCGGGTCAGGCAGTATCTCTGGAGAAAAGGAATAGGTGACGCTTCAGGTCGAGACCCTTCTTCTGACATTTTGTGTCTATCTCTGTTAGAACTAATGCAGATTCATATATCCAGAGTACAGCACAGGAGCAAGCTTGTGATATCTGCACCAAACGTGATGCCTACTTAAACTGATCCTTCATGTGCTCCATATCCTTCATTCCCTGTGATTCAGGTGTATTGCCCCACACATCACCTTTAATCTTTCTTCCTCTGCGCTCAAGGCCATGCCCTCTAGTGTTTGACATTTCTACTCTGGGGAAAAGAAAGTTCTGGCTGTCTACCCTATCTGTGACTCTTATTTTTATAAACTTCAATCGGGTCTTTCCACAGCCCTTGATACTGCAAAGAAAACAATCCAAGTTTGTTCAACCTCCCCTTGTAATTAATAGCCTCTAATCCAAGCAGCATAAGTAAACCTCTCCATTGTTACCAAATAAACCGTTTCAGCATCTACATCCGTCCTGTAACGGGGCAACTTGAACTGCACACAATACTCCCAATACTGACTATTACCCTCTAATTCAGGCAACAGCCTGGTAAATCTCTTCTGTACTTTCTAATACTCAGTGTGCATACAATTATGGAATAAACACCAATAACAGTTTTAAATGAATCAAATTTAATCACAGGTTTTCCAATTAACTCATTGTAAAGCAAAACAAATTAATTTGATTGTTTCATTAATGCAGGGGGGGAAACATAACCCTGCAGATTTTTTCATCCAGTTGTTGAAATCAACAAGTAATTAGGATTAATTCATATAACATTGGATATTCTAAACCAGTTCAATATCAAAAAATACTCAATACCGGACAAGGCTTTATTAGCAGATAGTTTAGAAATGTAGACACAGTAGCAAATCCAGCACCATTTCTCTTACACAAGTTACGATACAATTAAAAGGCAAATGCATTATGTTCAATGGCTAGACTTTAAACTCAGTCACATAGTACTGAAAGCCTATCAAATTGACAAACTATCACAGCTGTCTTGGCACCATATTACAGTTGATGGCAGACCATTATAAACCTGGCTATAAATGTTGCACCTGGCCACATAGGTGAACAAACAATGTCACCTGCATGATCCAGCATTTACTTTCCAAATGAAAAGATGAATGAACGGATTCAGACACCAGGAGGAGGTTAGACAGAGGAAGACATGAACCATCTCAAAAGCCCCTAAATCTCACAAATGCTTTATATGCAGTAAATTTATTGTCAATTTTGTCATGGTAATTTTCTATCAAAATAATTTATTCACACAATACGTGGTGACATTATAGAAACATGAAGGTATTTCCAACACTATGAATTGGTTTCACGGCAGACTGTTTACAACAGTATTTGATGCGATGTAAATGCTACAACAGAATGTAGTTCTCAACTTCTCTTGCTGGGCACCAGGAGGAACTAATAAATATTCCCAAAGTATACTCACACAAATCCTACTGCTGTAGAAATAGAGCATGTTCTGAACCATTAACTTGTTGCTGACCATTCATTTTATACATTCACAGTGCACAATTTGTGGCAGATATCTTCACCCCACTCAGCAACCAAGGTGCCTCAGAAGTGAGATTAAATGCTAAGCACTAACTTGATCTTAAAAGATACTGACATTTCCAGGAAATAATAATGACATAATATTGTCATGCTCATGAAAGAACTCTCTGATTGCAGCTTGAAGATTAAAGTGCCTTCATTAAAAAAATTAATTATTTGCATTATATTTTGTATAAAAGTGTTACTGTCTATCTGTATGTTCTTAGCAGTAGAGTTCACTTTCATTGCACTTTGTGTAACACTGTTGCCTGGTCACATATTTGCAAACTTTAAAGTCCTAATTTGTCCATCATTTCAATTGATATTTTTGATCAAGATGATTACTGCTTCTATAATCCCCCGCATCCACCCACCCACCATGAGATGCCAGTGTGAATACACATTTCAGGAATACTCATTGGTATTTTCCTTTTAAAACGCAGCAATGAAACTTTCCCTGAATTACAGGATCTTCATATTGAACTAAGAGTCACACTAGTTTGTTTAAATAACTTGGACCTGTGGCAGTGTGAGCTAGGTCAATTGTTACGCTCAGTACCTTGAAGAAGCTTTACAGAACATCTGATTCCTTCCAAATATTTACTTCAACAAAATAAAACATACCTTCTCTCAGTTTATCCAAAGTACCTGTTGTTATTATGCACAACTATTAATTAACTTGAGAGTATTTGAATTCCAAACATGTGATATGGACATGTTTTGTTGTCTTGTGGACAACTGTGAATACACATCATGATACTTTTTTCAAAAGAAACCTAAAACCAGTTAACAACATTTATAACTGCACGGCCATATTGAAAATTCATTAAATAACATAAGAATGTGCAATTTAACCCTGGTCAAATATTATGTTCATAAACAGTCTAATTCAGACATTTTGTCATAAATGATTGACAAATAATAATCTAGGGTGTAAAAACATTTACTGCAGTTAAGAGATTAAAATAGCAGTTATAAATTAAGATATATTTAATGCATGTCAGCATGAGGCACATTATTTCTCACCACCAAATTGGGATAAAATACTCAAGAATCCCCAATTGAAAAGAACCATTTCTACATTGAATAGGATAAATGGAGTGATTCCCAATAACTGTTGTTGGCAGGTTTAACAAAATTCTAACCAAGGCATTTTACCCAATTGTCTGATTGTCCAGTTCTAAATGAAATTCCATTTATTTTAAAAAAATGAATACAGATGGAGATTGCATTACAGATTACAAATTAAGCATCCAGGCCTTGAATCTTGATTTGGGATTAATTTATTGTGAACCAAAGAGTGTTTTATTCACGTATCAATTATTTTCAATCTGTTGATTTGGTTGGAGGCTTTGACAAAAGCTTGATGCCGATTGCAGATAACGGCCATATAGATCGGGAATATACAGTAGCCGACTGTCTTGGGATTAGCTCTTGTACATGAATACAGAAATAAGAAGATTTGCAGGTATGGAATCAGGAATAGAATAGCCCACAACCAGAATGGGAGTGAAAACAGGCGTGCAGTCACTATCTGGGTCCAAGAGGTTCCACTGTCCAGGTTCTCCGATTTCCGTTGTATATGCTCCAAAGCCAGTTGGTTGTAAGTTTCATTTATTTCAAAGACATAATAAAAGGCTGCAGCACTTGCTAGCAGATAGAACCCTACACCAAGCCATCCCATTCTCTGACGAAAGTTCATCATTCTCCATAATCTTCTTTCTCTGCAAAATAAACAAGAAAAACAGGTCAAAGATGTGTTTAATTAACAAGAAAATTAACTATTTTATCTCAACTGAAAAACACGAGATTTCCCCAATCCTGCTGCTGGAAACTATCCTTCTGAAAAACCCAGCATGATCATGATTTTTCTTTTGAAAGTAAAGGAACTTATAAATGCAGAGGGCAGTCAGCCACAGAAAAAGGACGATGGGTTAATATGTTATAAAGGCCCACATTAAAAACCTGCTTGTTTATATGCTTAACAGAATCCCTGTTCTCCAATTTTGCTATGCTGCTCGAGCTCCATAATTATCAGCTATTCCTTTAGTCACTATGGTCTCCACTGCACTATCACCCCAAGGGCCCTCTCTCTTCATTGCTTCTTTCCTCTCTTCAAAAGCCACAAATATGCTTCAATAATGCCCTTGGCAGCTGTCTGTACGGAGCTTGTACGTTCTCTCTGTGACCGTGTGGGTTTTCTCTGGGTGCTCTGGTTTCCTCCCACAGTACAAAGAAGTACAGGTGTGTAGGTTAATTGGTTTCTGTAAATTGTCCGTGGTGTGCAAGTGTATGGGGTGATCGCTGGTTGGCGCAGACTAAGTGGGCTGATGGGCCTCTTTCCATGCTCTATCTTAGAAGTCTAAATCGGTTCTTCAACATCCAAAAAAACATTCAGTTTATCGTGCACAAGGAAAGATACGAGAAACAACTCGCTGTTTCATGACTTGGAATGCAGTGTTTTCAGTTATTTTGATCAAATTATAATGGCCATGAATCCATCTAATCAAAATATTAATTGAAAGAGAAGAATATATATAGTCCAGGTATTAATTGAGATAGTTGCATTACTTTAAAATTTTAACTTCATTATAACATTGAAATCTAATTGATCGATGGTTCAAGATGAACCATGCTGTAAATATAGTTAAAATGTAAACGTAGCATTTTAAGGACACATTCCAAAACTGGCAATTTAAGTGATTCTATGTACTCTTGCTTTTTAAAACAATTATCCCAGCCAAACAATCTTGGCCCAACTATGAAAAACATTCTTCAGGGTATCAAGCGTTTCAATAATTTTGCCTAAAGATTAACATTCAATCTGTCTAAAACAATGAACATGTTTGATCTACAATTACAATTAATCAACTCCAACTCCTTTGCAAAAAAACAGAATGCTGGAGGAACTTAGTGGATCAGGCAGCATCTGTGGAGGGAGGTGGATAGGGGATATTTCAAGTCAGGATCCTTCTTCAGACTCAGCAGTCTGAAAAATGTCTTCTGTCCATTACTGTCTACAGCTGCTGCCCGTCCCGCTGAGTTCCCGCACAAGAGATTAGCGTGCAAAATTCCCACACGAGATTAGTCAAGAATGTTTTATGGTCATGTATCCCAGATAGAACAATGAAATTCTTACATGCTGCATCAGAATATGTAAACATAGTACACTGTAAACAATATGATAAACCAGAGAAAAAAAGGAATGGGTATATATACACACACATACGCACTAGTACACACACACGCATATATGCATATCCATATATACACACACAATACATATATATATACACACGCACACAAAAAGCAAACAATAGTAGTGTAATAATAATAATAATAATAGTCTATTGAAGTTGAAATGAAATGAAATGATTCAATTTATTGTCATTGTCAGTGTACAGTACAGAGACAACGAAATGCATTTTTAGCATCTCCCTTGAAAGGGAGACACAGGGCGTCGCGGTGTGCCCACGCCTGCCGCTGTAATTACATTCCATTACAGGCAAAGGTGGGTGAAGTGTCTTGCCCAAGGACACAACGACAGTATGCACTCCAAGCGGGAATTGAACCGGCTACCTTCCGGTCGCCAGCCGAACTCTTAGCCCATTGTGCTATCTGTCAGAGCTTATTTGAGGTTGTAGCTTTAATAGCCTGATGGCTGTAGGGAAGAAGCTGTTCCTGAACCTAGACATTAGTTTTCAAGCTCCTGTACCTTCTTCCCGATGGCAGGGGCGAAATGAATGTGTGGCCAGGATGGTGTGGGACTCTGATGATGCTTGCTGCCTTTTTCAGGCAGCGACTCTGATAAATCCCTTCGCTGGTGGGGAGGTCAGAGCCGATGATTAGAACAGGGTATTGGGGGTAGGGTATTGACATGGATGGAGAACTGGTTGGCAGACAGGAAGCAAAGAGTAGAAATTAAAGGGTCATTTTCAGAATGGCAGGCAGTGACTAGTGGGGTGCTGCAAGGCCGGTGCTGGGACCCCAGTTATGTACAATATATAACGATTTAGTTGAGGGAATTAAATGTGACATCTCCAAGTTTGCGGATGACACAACGCTGAGTGGCAGTGTGAGCTGCGATGAGGATGCTATGAGACTGCAGGATGAGTTTGACACGTTGGTTGAGTGGGCAGATGCATGGCAGATGCAGTCTAATGTGGATAAAGGTGAGGTTATACACTTTGGTGGCAAGAACAGGAAGGCAGATTATTATCTGAATGGTGTCAGATTAGGAAAAGGGGAGGTGCAATGAGACCTGGACGTGCAGCAAGCACACCCAGGTCTTGTTGCACCTCCCTTTTTCAGTCACTGAAAGTAAGCATGCAGGTACAGCAGACAGTGAAGAAAGCGAATGGCATGTTGGCCTTCATTGCGAGAGGATTAGAGTTTAGGAGCAAGGAGGTCCTACTGCAGTTTGCTGGTGAGACCGCACCTGGAGTATTGTGTGCAATTTTGGTCTCCTAATTTGAGGAAGGACATTATTGCTATTGTGGGAGTGCAGCGTAAATTCACCTAGGTTAATTCCCGGGATGGCGGGACTGATGAAAGAATGGATCGACTAGGCTTGTATTCACTGGAATTTAGAAGAGAAGGATGAGAGGGGATCTTATAGAAACATATAAAATTCTTAATGGATTGGACAGGCTAGATGCAGGAGAAATAAGGGGTAAGTCATCTAGGAGTGAGATGGGGAAAAACGTTTTCACCCAGAGAGTTGTGAATCTGTGGAATTCTCTGCCGCAGAAGGCAGTGGAGGCCAATTCACTGGATGTTTTCAAGAGAGGGTTGGATTTTGCTCTTAGGACTAAAGGAATTAAGGGATATGGTGAAAAGGCAGGAAAGGGGTACTGGATTTTAGATGATCAGCCATGATCATATTGAATGGCGGTGCTGGCTCAAAAGGTCGACTGGCCTACTCCTGCACCTATTTTTCTATGTTCCTTGTTTTTTGGCGCAAGATTCCAGCATCTGTGGTCTCTTGTGAATCAGCATTCCCTTGTTTTGCAAGTTAAAGCTTTGTGTTTTGAATAAAGTTGCATGTGCCTCAAATGTTAAAATATAACCACAGAATAATAAATCGCTACATCATCTCAGGAGGGCTAGATACACGCAAACTGTTTTAAGTAGCATAAATCTGACACCATAGCTGCCGTGGTTCTTTGATACAATATCAAATATCAAAAAGATCAAATCAAATTTAAATCAATACAATATCAAAAATATGACCTATTGATCTAATTTGAGGTTTAGATCAATGTTCACCAAGGATATAAGAATAGATAAACATAAAATGCTGGAGTAACTCAGCGGGACAGGCAGCATCTATGGAGAGAAGGAATGGAGCATAAATGGTCCACATTAACGACAGCATTAACGCGGAGATCAAACAACCGATAACCAGCTGATGTGGAGGGAGAGGAGCTGAAGCCGTTGGACTCCATGGGAAGGGAGCTCATTCACAGCTAAAGGGGTCTGCATTCAAGTGGAGCCATGACCAGTTGCTCATTCAAAGATTGGCCACGTTGGGTGGCCCACGCACAAAAGCCGGGCATTCAGCAGGGAAATAATCCTCTACTCGCTGGTTTAGAAGTGTGAGTCAAGTCAAGTCAAGTCACATTTATTTATATAGCACATTTAAAAAACAACTGTTGTTGGCAAAAATGCTTTATATTTGTTATAAGAATAACACAACAAAACAGACTACATACATATATACATGTAGCCCTCACTCAGAGGACATCAGGAAAGGCTTGGGAGTATAGATAAGTCTTTAGTCTTGACTTAAAAGAGTCGATGGAGGGGGCCCCTGAGCTTATGCCTAGACCGTGGGACATTCAGCAACCCCAAGTCGGCCGATCTGAGGGGCAGGTGGAGTGGTGGGTGAGAAGATTTTTTATGTAGGTGGGGGCAAGCCCATTGAGAGCTTTGTAGACATGGAGGAGTATTTTGAAGTTTATACGGAACCTGGAGGGGGGGGGACCTGATTGAAACTTTCCACATAGTGAAAAGCCTGGATAGAGTACATGGGGGGGGGGAGATGTTTCCACAATTGGGAGAGTCTAGGACCAAAGGTCATAGCCTCAAAATCCGTGGAATTCATTGCACAGAAGGCTGTGGAGGCCAAGGCAATGGATATTTTTAAGGCAGAGATAGATAGATTTGTGATTCAAGTCAAGAGAATTTGTGTCCCAGATAGGAATGAAATTCTTGCATTGCTGCAGCACGACAGAATATGTTGGCATAAATACAGATCAGATCAGTGTGACCATATACCATAGAATATATATATATATATATATATAAAACCGCGCAGCACATTATCGGTGCCCCGCTCCCTGCCATGGATGCCCTCCACCGAAAACGGTGTCCGAGACGGGCTGGGAAGATCATCAAAGACCCCTCACACCCCAACCATGGACTGTTTGCCCTCCTCCCATCAGGAGGCGGTACAGGAGCCTCATATATAAATTCACACACAACATAATAAACAGATAAAGTGCAATTGGCTGTTACAGTTCAGAGTTTGTTTGAAGTTGTGATTAATGCTAGTGTCAGGGGTTGTGGGGGGAAGGCAGGAGAATGGGGTTAGGAGGGAGATATAGATCAGACATGATTGAATGACAGAGTAGACTTGATGAGCCGAATGGCCTAATCTGCTCCTGTCACTTATGAAGTAATGAAATACCACCATGTGTACTGTCTCAGCGCTTTGATCCGATGCTTGGTGAGTCAGGGAACCGTGTCCTGGGCCCCGGGCCCGCACCCCACAGCCCCACAGCCCCAGTCCCGGCCCCGCCCGCACCCACAGTCCCGGCGCGTACACCGGGCCCAGGCCGAGCCCCGGGATGTCCTTGTCCGCATGTGGCCCCGTGTCCCGCACTCACTCACTCACTCACCGGATAGGAGAAGGTGCTCGGGCCGGGCCGGGCCGGGCGGTGCCGGGCGGGGGCGGCGGGAGAGGGAGGGAGGGACGGGGCGGTGGGTTTAATCCATCCTCCTGCTCGGGCCGGGCCGGGCCGCTCAGCTCCCTCTCCCTCTCCACAGCAAAGCAGAGCTATAGGATCTTTGCTCCACAGCGCTGGCGGCCGCCTGACGACTCACCCACACATCCGCTTCCGTATCCGGGATGTTGCTGGGGAGACGGCGCCGCACAGGGAGTGAGCAGCAGGGCTGTAGGCCTTGCATTGGCTGCAGCCCCTTGTAGCAGTGACTGCACTATACACACTTGTAGCAGTGGATGCACTACACACTTGCAGCAGTCTGCACTGCACTAGCAGTGGCTGCACTATACACTTGTAGCAGTGGCTGCACTATACACTTGTAGCAGTGGCTGCACTATACACTTGTAGCAGTGGATGCACTATACACTTGTAGCAGTGGCTGCACTATACACTTGTAGCAGTGGCTGCACTATACACTTGTAGCAGTGGCTGCAGCCTCTTGTAGCAGTGGCTGCACTATACACTTGCAGCAGTGGATGCACTATACACTTGTAGCAGTGGCTGCACTATACACTTGCAGCAGTCGATGCACTATACACTTGTAGCAGTGGCTGCACTATACACTTGTAGCAGTGGCTGCACTATACACTTGTAGCAGTGGATGCACTATACACTTGTAGCAGTGGCTGCACTATACACTTGTAGCAGTGGATGCACTATACACTTGTAGCAGTGGCTGCAGCCTCTTGTAGCAGTGGCTGCACTATACACTTGCAGCAGTGGATGCACTATACACTTGCAGCAGTGGCTGCACTATACACTTGCAGCAGTGGATGCACTATACACTCGTAACAGTGGCTGCACTATACACTTGTAGCAGTGGATGCACTATACACTTGTAGCAGTGGCTGCACTATACACTTGCAGCAGTGGCTGCACTATACACCCTTGCAGCAGTGGCTGCATTACACACTTGCAGCAGTGACTACACCCTTGCAGCAGTCGATGCAGTAGTGGCTACACTACACCCTTGCAGCAGTGGTTACTCTACACCCTTGTAGAAGTCGATACAGCCTCTTGCTGCATTGACTGCACACTCTAGCAGCAGTGGCGACACACTTTCTTGCTGCAGTAGATATAAACTCTAGCAGCAGTGATTACAGCCTCTTTCAATGGCTGCAGGCTCTTGCAGAAGTGGCTGCTCCTCTTGCAGCAGTGGCAACTTCCCTTGCAGCAGTGGCTGAACAGTTGCTACAATGGTTCCACACTCTTACGGTGGGCTGCAGCGTTTTGCAGTGAGCTGTTGTGTCTTGCATTGGGCTGCACACTCTTGCAGCAGCTGCACACTCTTGCAGCAGACCTTGCACATCTCCAGCCCTCAAACCTGCACAAGAAACAATTTCTCACTTTCTGCCAGAATAATGACTCTTCCTTTATTTCCTTTCTTTCTTAAGAACTGTTTTATCCAGCATGAATTTTCAGTCTTGTCAACACTATTTTCTCATCAATACTCTGTCCTACTGGGACTGTAGTTACGGGACTGGGGGTGCGGGGCCGGGGCCCAGGACACGGTTCCCTATCCTACTGCTTGTATTTTTTCTCAGTTAACTCAATTGAAGAAAAAACATAGAGTACATTCTGCTTTAATAAAACATCACTTAATCCTTTTCAAGTGCCTCAATCCACTGGTAACCAATGAATGACCTCAGGTGCAAGAGTTGAAAGGAAAATCCACCTTCCAAATTATCATCTATTGTGGCAATGTACCTCTAATGATGCTACTTTAAGTAGTAGTTTTTATATATCTATATTACTAAAATCCTGATCTTGACCACTTCCTGTTGTTCTGTATATTGATTTTAGAAAAAACGCTGCCACTTATGGCTGTGATTTTTGGCCATCTTACTCCTCTGAGTCCCCCTCTGCTGGGCAGGAAAGATGGTTTTTCCCATCGATGAAAATGAAAGAGTTATTAGTGTTTAAAAAAATGTTGAAATTCTCTTTCCTGAAGGCCACACCCCTTCCGGAGGGACTATAAAACACAGAAGTGTTGAGCGCATCAGTCAGTCTCTGCAAGATGGGGGAAGCGAGAGGGTCATGTCTCTCAGTCTGAGCTGTGAATAACACTGAACACATGTCTACTAAACTGTGAGTGGTTTTACTGACCTGTCAGTGCCCTTAATGTGGTTTGTTTGGAAATGCTAAAGCTGTGTTGCCTTTGGTTTGGAAATGCTACAGCTGTGTTGCCTAATTAAAGTTGCCTTGCCTTCTTCTATATAATTAAAAGTCTAATCTTGACCACTTCCTGTTTGTGCTTTATATTGATCTTTGAAAAAATGCGACCATGTATGGCTGTGACTTTTGGCCATCTTACTCGGAGTCCCCCTCCGCCCATCAGGTGCCGAGGATTTTTTCTATCGATGAAAAATAAAAGAGTTATTAGTGTTTTAAAAATGTTGAGATTCTCTCTCCTGTCATTCATACCATGAATGCCACGCCCCTTCTGGTGGGAGGGGGGGCGGAGACACTATAAAACCCAGAACTGTGGGCGTGGCTCTGTCTCTGTAAGATGGAGAAGGGAGAGGTCACGACTTGCTGTCTTTAGTGGCCTTGCACCCTGCTTGAAATGGTATGAAACTGCACTTGAATTTGGTGGCCTTGCACCCTGCTTAAAATGGAATTTCAAGGAATAGCCGTGAGTCAACTGCCAGCCCACCAGCCATGAGTGAGTGAGCTGCCAACACAACAGGCTTGAGTGACTGAGCTGCCAGCCCAAGAATCCCTTCGGCCCACAATGTCCATACTAGCCCTCTGGAAACCAGTCCCTTCAGCCCATATCACCCATACTAGTGCTCCAGAAAGCCCCCTCCCCCACTGGCCACCAATATTGGAATTGGTGGAGAGGTGGAATATTTTGTTGAGGGACCAGCCCTCCCGTGTGAACATGGGACCCAACGGGTCCCACTTAGTCTAGTCCATATTACAAACACTGCAATCACAAAACATTTCAAGGCTTTTCTCAGAAGAGAAACTGAGAGATGTCCAAATCCACAGCAAAAATAAACATGTTTTCATGAATCTTTTAAAAGTGGGGGCAGCATCAAGTATGACAGTTAAGTGTAAGGCTGCAAAGGCAAGATATTACCATAGTTTTTCCACAGCTTTCCCGCATATGATACCAGTTCAGGCACAATTCCTGACTGTTTTACTTGGAGAACCAGGAGTTCCATGTAAGGATGTCTATCTGTGTCAACTGTTCTAGATTATTACCACATCTCTCAGTTTCCCCTAAATGGTAAGCTTCTCACGCACTCACGTTAAACTCCAGTTAAAAATCTCAAAAATATTCCATTTCAATATTAAAAATGATTGCCTTCCATAAATGATCCGAGACCTTAAACACACGCATATATGGGTACATTTGCAGCAGGATTGACTGTGTTGAGTGTTACAGACTCTAAGCCATTATTATTTCAACTTTACGTGAAGTGCGTGCTTTCTCTTCATTCTCCACATGTCACACTTCCTATTTTATACGATCCGGTTGTAGGCTGTGTAGGAAGGAACGGCAGATGTTGGTTTATACCGAAGGTAGACACAACAAGCTGGAGTAACTCAGCGGGACAGTCAGCATCTCTGGAGAGAATGAATGGGCGGCGTTTCGGGTCGAGAGACCCTGTTCTTTAAGATTTAGGCTTTTCAGTTTCTATCCCGGAATGAGTGGCCATTTTCATGGGTGTATAAACGATTTATCCTCAGGTATCGTCAACCCCACTCTGACCAACCTGGGGAAGTTGAATGTGGTCTGGGATTTACTAACGTCAACAACTACGCAAAGGTCGCTGTCCAAGAAATACTCCACCAAATCCATTCTTGTAGGATACGCGCTCGAGAAACGCCATCCGTGGGGTGGAAAAAAGACAGCGGTGGCTCTCTGTAAGTCCATAAGCATTCCCATGTTTGCCTTTGTGATAACTATTCGGAACTTTTGGAATTATGTAACAGTTGGGTGGTTAGATTAAAATGTGCATTTATTTGAAACAAATAACGACCGCAAGAGGTCCCAACAGTCTCTGCAGCCAATGAAGTCTATCTGAAGTGTTGTAACGCTGGAAGATCTGCACGGGCAGATTACTCCCAATACTCCCGAGGATCGTGTTGTCGGCTTCGTTCATCCTCCGATGGCTTGAGAAATGAGACACTGGAGCTAACTAAGAAGAGAGCAAAGATTACCAAACGTAATTGGTTTAATTTTCTATTTACCCAGAAAACAACCTCGAATTTCCCGGTAGATACAGACTTGTAAATCGTTGGCCCTTTGGCGCTGTTGCTATCGCTGCCTCGGGTCGCGCAGTAAATAGTTTTGAGAGCATTGTGGAGAAGTTCTTAAGGAAATGTTACTTTTTTTTAATGCCATCGGTAACATTGACGTATGCTCGTCGGATTTTGAGGGCAAGATATTTATTCTTTAATTATCTAATCACGGTATTTTAAAGATTTAAAAGCGTTGATGTATATTTGAGTCTAAGCCAGACTCCTCAAAGCACACCTCAATAGATTTTACACTGCAAATGATATTATTTTTTACAAGCACGATAGTTTTACTCTGAGGGGCTAGGTTCGAATTCAATACACAATGGTTAATGAAAAGGAGATTTTGTGATCACAAAACAATGTTTATAGTCTCGGTCTCAATGGGGTTTTTTTTTTAACTCTCAGAGTTTAATTGTGCACGTACTACTGATGTGTAGGGAACTGCAATCAATTTGCACACAGCAAACGTGGCGATGTTGACTGAGACATAAACGTTTCTCGCCAGTTTAAGGAAAACAAGGGAATCTAAAAGATGAAGGCACCGTATTCGTCTAAATGGCACATTTGAACTATTGACTCCAAATTCAATAACATTTTTTCACACAGAGTGTGGTGAATCTCTGGAATTCTCTCACGCAGAAGGTAGTTGAGGCCAGTTCATTGGCTATATTTAAGAGGGAGTTAAATGTGGCCCTTGTGGCTAAGGGGATCAGGGGGTATGGAGAGAAGGCGGGTACGGGATACTGAGTTGGATGATTAGCCATGATCATATTGAATGGCGGTGCAGGCTCGAAGGGCCGAATGGCCTACTCCTGCACCTAATTTCTATGTTTCTATTTCATTCTTTATGTGCTTCTTCTGACTGTCTTGATAAATAGCTTTCTGCATCCCTCCGAAACTGATTGATACTATTCAGGTTTGATCGTTCTAATTTCAAATGTTCAACATCATTTTGTGTGAAAATGTTATAGGTAAGATGTGGTAGGTAGCACGGTGAGTGGTTGCGTTACTGGATGGCAGCCAGAGATCTGAACCATAGATCCAGGGATATGACTTGGACCCTCCCCCGTGACCGCTGGAGAATTCGAACTTACTGTAAGAACTTAAAATTAACCTGGAGTTAAACCTAGCCTTCACTCTGGGTTGTTATAAAGAACCATTTGGTTTACTAATCTCTCCAGATGGGGCAAATCTATCGCCTGAATCTATGACTCCAGATCTACCAAGGTGGTCCATTCTTAAACGCCTCCTCAGTTTAGGGCCTATAGGGTCAAGGAACACGTGCTGGCATTTTAGTTGCAGTAAATGAATATTTTTAATAATTTGTTCCAGTGAGATAAAGTCAGAGTCATACAGAGTGGAGACAAGCCCTTCGGCCCAACCTGTCCACGCCTACCAACGTGCCCAATCTATACTCGCCTACCCGCCCGCCCGCGTTTGGCCCACATCCCTCTAAAACGATCCTATCCATGTACCTGTCTAAATGTTTCTTAAATTTTCTTCAACTACCTCCTCCGGCAGCTCGTTCTACACACAGACCACCCTTTGTTGGCCTTAAAATAGCTGGCCCTCGGGTTCCTTTTAAATTTTCCGCCATCAGTGTAAATCACCAGTCCAGAACCCCCAATTGTCATCCTAAGAAACCTAAAGGTAACAAGGCTGGAAATATCCAATTGCTCGATTGATATATACTCAATTTAAACGATAAGGCGCAAGATGATGGAATTAATAGATTTTCTCTGTGTAATGTGGATGATCCCGTTCATAAACTGAGGTTAAATAGCGTTGATGAACACACACCTTGCTTGAGTAACTCAGCGGGCCAGCGGGAGCATTTACGAAGGGAAATTGACAGATGACGTTCTGGGTCGGTTCCCTTCTTCAGATAACAGGCAGGTAAAGGCGCCAAATAGATTGTGATTATATTATTGAATGTGCCAGGTTTTAATTTCCATTGGAATCTAATTTGTGGTCCGTCTCCAAACACTATAACTATATTAATACCGAGCTGGGCTAGGAATCTATGGCGAAAAACGAAGCTCGACCATAAACATATTCTGCAAAATACATTCAGAATTCCTGAATTTGACCCCAGGCATACACATCTTACCAACCAACATCGATAACACCCTTAGATTAAGAAAATGATCAGACAACATTGCTTGGAAGTATATTTTCTAGATTACAATCGTGAGTACAGATTTTTGTTTAAAAATGATTTTATTTTTACGCGTCAAATATGTTCAGTTCGTGGTAAAGCGGCTTCAGATGTATTTCAACGCTGCG
Organism: Leucoraja erinaceus; assembly: GCF_028641065.1. Lineage (NCBI taxonomy): Eukaryota > Metazoa > Chordata > Chondrichthyes > Rajiformes > Rajidae > Leucoraja > Leucoraja erinaceus. Next base: position 1,588,125 of record NC_073385.1, on the reverse strand, counting down.
TTCTGCCGCGCAACCGTTGAGTGAGCAAGTTCGCCTCCTCCGCAGTAGGATCTTTGCTCAGGAGCGCCACCTTCCCGGGCTCACTGTAGAAAGCAGAACTCAGTCCATGACTGCGTCACCCTAGAGCCAGAACCTTTCTCTTGCCGCTCAAATCTTCTTTTATCTCCACTCTTTAAAACAGGGAAATCTTCCACTTGCGGGTTTTATCAGTCAACCTGCACAATTTACAAACGCCGCCCATTTCACGTTCTCTGTGTGCCAGAGGCTTGGATTCAAAACCGTTCTTGCTCCCTCTCCAGCCCCAGTCAGAGTCGCAAGTGTCTCCAAACTGAGTTCCAGTCAGAAGTTAGATACGTTTGTGGCATCTTGCCAGAAATGCTATAACTCTTCAACCGATTTTGCCAGAGCTACCATGCGTTTCCAACACATTGAGTTTGTCTGATGTAACAGGTACTACGTATGAGGTAACGACGCACATCCCATACATACTTTGGCACACCTCAATTCAAAAATACTTTGTTTTAAATATCTGACACCTAATCGAATAGATAACTTCTTTAAACAAGAAAAGATAACTCTAAATACAGTTCATTGGGCCAGATTGTTTTTCTAAGTCGAGGACGAGAGGTCCCGTAAACTGTTAATATCTTTGACATCGAACATATATCACTATAGCACAGGAACATAGAAAAATAGAAAAATATGTGCAGGAGTAGGCCAATCGGCCCTTTGAGCCAGCACCGCCATTCAACATGATCATGGCTGATCATCTAAAATCAGTACCCCGTTCCTGCTTTTTCTCCATACCCCGTCACTCCCTTAGCCATAAGAGCTAAATCAGGCCCTTCGGCCCACTATGTCTGGGCTGAACATGATGCCAAGCTAATCTTATCTATCTGCACATGATCCATGCTTCTTCAATCCCTGCACATTCATATGCCCATGTAAAAAGCCTCTCAAACGCCATCGCGCCTAGCACCCACAGCCTTCTGTGTAAAACCCCAACTAGAGAGCGGTCCTGATCTTCTACCTACCTCATTGGGGATCTTTGAGCTCCCTTTAAACGGACTTCATTGGAATCTATCTTGCACTAAACCCTTTACCTTTATCATGTATCTGTACACCGTACATGGCTTGATTGTAATCATGTCTAGTATTCTCGCTGACTGGACAGGCAACAACAAGCATTTTCATTCGACCTCGGTAGAAGTGATAGTAGTATTAATAATAAATAATACATAATACATAATAAAATAATAAGTTATCCAAAATGACAATATGTTCTGAATAATTCAGGTTGTTCTTTCCAAGGATAAATGCTGGATATGTTATATATCTCGGTGCGTCAGATTGCCGTCAGAAGCACATATATATTTTTTGATAAATTCATAATGATTTGAAAAACTTACAAAATTCTTAAGGGGTTGGACAGGCTAGATGCAGGAAGATTGTTCCCGATGTTGGGGAAGTCCAGGACAAGGGGTCACAGCTTAAGGATAAGAGGGAAATCCTTTAAAACCGAGATGAGAAGAACTTATTTCACACAGAGTGGTGAATATCTGGAACTCTCTGCCACAGAGGGTAGTTGAGGCCAGTTCATTGGCTATATTTAAGAGGGAGTTAGATGTGGCCCTTGTGGCTAAGGGGATCAGGGGGTATGGAGAGAAGGCAGGTACAGGATACTGAGTTGGATGATCAGCCATGATCATATTGAATGGCGGTGCAGGCTCGAAGGGCCGAATGGCCTACTCCTGCACCTAATTTCTATGTTTCTAATATTCCAGAACAAATAATTGCATAATCTAAAACATGAAGGCTATAACATAACCTGTAATTTTTACACTTGAGATAGTAAAATAATTGCAGTGCTGCAGATATAGTGTTAAACGTGGAGTGCATGATGTTAATTGCATGTTTTTCTCATTTGGGGTGGTTAGTGGACCGCAGCCAGCCAGGACACCTTTAAGGGGCGGGAGGAGATGTTGGTGTTGGTGTTGGGCAGCAGTAACTCGGAGCGCCCCCTGTCGCAGCTGCCGTTATATATTTCCCTCTCACCATTGCCGAGCGTGAGCTGGTGATCTCAATGAACTGAGTGGGGCTTTCTTTAGTCAGGGAGGAGGAGGAGGGGAAGATATTGCAACACAAAACCCTAATAATCTGGCAGGCAGCGGGTGAAGAAAGCGCCGGGTTGTGCCTCTCCTGTGTGCGAGGCCGTGTAGTCGGCTGGATGTCCGCGTTACACTGAAGGCAGCCCGCGGTGTGTGTGTGTGGGCCGGACCGGACCGGACCAGGACTCAGTGTACGGAATTAAGCGGAACGGAGAAGCGCCTGATCCAGAGCTCAAGCGCCGATAGCAGCTCACACTCCCGGGTTTGCGATGAGCCGGCAGTCGGCATCGATCTAGGTCCTTATACTTCGCGTCTTGCTCTCTTTAAAAAAAAAAAAAAAAAATGCTTAATTTTGTTTCGTTTCCGGGATTAGTTGGCGCGTATTGGAAAGAAAATGTAAATGCAGGAAAAAAAAAACAACCCCACATTTAACTGGGGCTTTGGGGAAAGTCGCTCTTGATCAACGGAGGATGTGAATGTAATGTTGTTTTTTTTATGGGAAGGGTTAATACTTTGTGGCTGCGCGGTTAAATTTACCAATTGGCTTATTCAACTTCTCCCATCTCCCTTTCCACTCCCCCTTTCCCTCCTGTAAAACCATTCATTTGCAGGTTTGATAACCTACACACAGTTTGAGTTTCATTTCCGCACTTGTTCGCCTTGAAGATGCAGACCTGGCTTAAAGGCAAGCGGGTCGGATACTGGCTGAGCGAGAAGAAGATCAAAAAACTGAATTTCCAGGCCTTCGCAGACCTTTGCAGGTAAACGTAAAATCTCTCTTTCCCCCTTCCTTAACCCTTTATTTAAAAAAAAAATGGAATGAAGCGGCTGGCGCAGGGCTGAGGGCTGGCAAGCAGGAAATAACGCCTCGCTGATGTAAGGCAGCACTGTGAACTCCCATGTGCAAGCAAGCCCTGCTCGACAGCGAGCCCAGCCTAAAAGAGAAGGGGGGGAGGAGAGTGAGAGTCAGTAATAATCATTGATCTGTAGTGCAGCGACAACGCTCATTGCGCGGGTTGAGGGCTGGGTTTGTCGCCGGCTAAATCCTCTATACCAACATACAAGAACGGAGGCATTGGAGCAAAAGACCACGCTGCCCTTTCTCAAAACCAATCCAGGATATTATATTACCTCCCCACATCTCTCTCTCTCGCCTCCACGCCCTCCCCTAGTGTTTTGAAAAATCGCTGTGAAAGTGGAAGGTTGCTTTCCAGTGGAAGTTTTGTTTTAGAACGTGGTTCTGGACATATAATTAACTGCACGAGGTTGGGGTGGGTGAAAAGCGATTGCTTAGTTGCAGCAGAGCCGATGGCCGAGTAACTCGGTGATACACTTTCCCTTCATTCACTGTGAGCCTTGAGGATGGAGTTAACAGAGGCGCAGCCATCTCCATGTTGGTTAAACCATATCTTCTCTGCCTGTCATATATAGTCAACCTGCTGTGAGTGTATGTAATACTACAGCAACACATTCTCTTGTAAATGCCCCTGATTTAACACTGTAATTGGACTCTGATCTTTATGCTTCCACTATGATGCTGTAAACCCCATTTATCAGGATTGTCAATAATCCTATCAATAATAATATGGAATAGATTGGACCAGTTTACAACCTCTGACGCAGACCTTTGGTACATGACTTGGTCTGAAATTGAAGTTGGCAGGCTTTCAAAATTGATCTTGTCAATGTGGTTTGAATTTTATTGGTTGTATGTTTTGCGTGAACTGTCCGGGGTATGTGAAAATCCATCAAGACCTGGTATTACCCAAAGCTAGCTTGTAATTTGGTATTTTTGAGCTCTTTAACATGGTAAAATCCTAACAGGAGCATTATCAGACTTGTGAAAGGACTTTGTGAAGTCATTTTCTGGTGTATTTTAAATGGGACATGATTAAGATATAATGAACTGAAAATGCTGGACGCAATCTGTGCATCAGGCAGCATCTGTGGAATGGGAAAAGGACAAAGTATTTTGGTCAAATACACATCATCTGATCTAAAATGCTAAGCCTGTTTTTCCTTCCACACACACACTCTCGGACCTGCTGAGTCTTGCCAGCATTTTCTGATTTTATTTCAGTATTTCAACATCTGCAGTTTGACGTTCATTGAAGTATTGGGCTGTGTGGCACCCTATTTCTTTGCTACCAGCACAGTACACAGTGGGGTCGTGGAGCACTTGAAGTCATTTTTTTTCAATATTATCCCTAAAAGCTATTTTAGTTGGCAACTTTAAGATGCGAATGGTATGTTGGCTTTCATAGCAAAAGGATTTGAGTATAGGAGCAGTGAGGTTCTACTGCAGTTGTACAGGGTCTTGGTGAGACCACACCTGGAGTATTGCGTACAGTTTTGGTCTCCAAATCTGAGGAAGGACATTATTGCCATAGAGGGAGTGCAAAGAAGGTTCACCAGACTAATTCCTGGGATGTCAGGACTGTCTTATGAAGAAAGACTGGATAGACTTGGTTTATACTCTCTAGAATTTAGGAGATTGAGAGGGGATCTTATAGAAACTTACAAAATTCTTAAGGGGTTGGACAGGCTAGATGCAGGAAGATTGCTCCCGATGTTGGGGAAGTCCAGGACAAGGGGTCACAGCTTACGGATAAGGGGGAAATCCTTTAAAACCGAGATGAGAAGAACTTTTTTCACACAGAGAGTGGTGAATCTCTGGAACTCTCTGCCACAGAGGGTAGTTGAGGCCAGTTGATTGGCTATATTTAAGAGGGAGTTAGATGTGGCCCTTGTGGCTAAGGGGATCAGAGGGTATGGAGAGAAGGCAGGTACAGGATACTGGGTTGGATGATCAGCCATGATCATATTGAATGGCGGTGCAGGCTCGAAGGGCCGAATGGCCTACTCCTGCACCTAATTTCTATGTTTCTATGTTTCTATGCATTTTGCTGGAAATACTGAAGCAGGTCAGGTAGCTTTTGTGGAGAGAAATGCCAACTTTTATCTTTCTGATTTCAACATTGTCCTTCTGAAAAAAATGGTTCTTTATCCCTCTTCTCAGGTGCTGCCTGCATTGGGTATTTGCAATATATCCTAACTTAGATTCATTTAGCATGGGAACAGGCCTTTCCGTCCAACTTGCCCAAACTGACCATCATGTTCCATCTACACTAGTCCCACCTGCTTGCTTCTAAATCTTCCTATCCATGTACCTGTCTCAATGTTCCTTAAACATTGCGTTAGTTCCTGTCTCAACTACGTCCTCCGGCAGCTTGTTTAATACACCTACCATCCTTGGTGTAAAAAGTTATCCCTCAGATACCTATTAAATCTTTCCCCCATCACCTTAAACCTATGCCCTCTGCTTCTCGAACTCTCAAACTGATATTTCTAGCTTTTACAGTAATTTACTTTTGGAAGTTATTACTTCCTAGCATCAGTAAAATGAATGTCAACTGTGTTTTAATTTGACAACATAAAAAGTTGAAATGCACAGACGCTGACTTGGAGAGGATCTCATTCTGGGAGTTCAAAGTTCAAAGTAAACTTTATTGTCAATTCAAATAAATTGGATTGAAATTGCGTTGATAACATTAAGTTGATAACGTAGTCATATCTCTGGAAGTTGATTTCAGGGGAGCTTATAAAGCAAAGTGTTGGAGGAGCTCAACAGGTCAAGTGACATCTGTGGAGCAAATGGGCAGATGACATTTCATTATCAGAGGGATGGAGAAGTGGGGGGTGGTGGGGTGGGAGAAAAAGCAGGAAAAGAGAAGTGGGAGTGGGGCAAAGTCTGGCAAGTGCTAGATGGATACCATACGACAGATGCTGCCTGACCTGCTGAGTTCCTCCAGCACTTATTTTTACACTCACATTCCAGCATCTGCAGGCTCCTGTGATCCCATCTGGATGGGATAAATGTGCATTAGTCACTGTCATGATGGCTTCCATTAAAGAAAGAGAGGCTTCCTGTAGCATTTTCATGCCTCATTGTTTTGACATCCCAGGGTGTTTTGCAGAAAATGAACAATAATTGTGTTTTACACTCCACTGTAAACAAACAAATCTGCTGTAATTCATTTTCAACCATATTATGAAATTTGATCTAAAATTCAACGAACACCATGGTCCTTTTAATGATGAGAGGAGCCAGGATAATTCATTTTACTGCTCTGGATAAGAACATTGTGGTCCCTTGATCAGGGTCTAAGATTTCTCAGCAGGGGGACGTTCAACATATCTAAATTCAATGAAGCTTGGTTTATTATAATGTTACGTAATGAATATTTATGTAATCTTCAAAGCCTTCCAGGATTTATTCTGGTAAAATAACATATGCTGGTCGCATGGATCAGTTGCAGGTTTACGAGGCATTGTGGTGTGTAGTACTTGAGGTCTAAATCTCTGTGGACTAGATGGTAACTTAGTGCATTTTCTCGTGAGGGACAAATTGGTTTTATCTCCAAACCCACATCAACGTCGTATAATGAAGGGTCATACTGTATGAAGCGTCTGAAGAAGGCTCTCTGCCTGAAATGTCACCAATTCCTTCTCTCCAGATATGCTGCTGCCTGTCCTGCTGAGTTGCTCCAGCTTTTTGTGTCAATCCTCGGTTTGAACCAGCATCTGCAGTTCCTTCCTACTCGTATGAATATGTGAAAGGAGAAACATAGAAACATAGAAATTAGGTGCAGGAGTAGGCCATTCGGCCCGTCGAGCCTGCACCGCCATTCAATATGATCATGGCTGATCATCCAACTCAGTATCCTGTACCTGCCTTCTCTCCATACCCCCTGATCCCCTTAGCCACAAGGGGCACATCTAACTCCCTCTTAAATATAGTCAATGAACTGGCCTCGACTACCCTCTGCGGCAGAGAGTTCCAGAGATTCACCACTCTCTGTGTGAAAAAAGTTCTTCTCATCTCGGTTTTAAAGGATTTCCCCCTTATCCTTAAGCTGTGACCCCTTGTCCTGGACTTCCCCAACATCGGGAGCAATCTTCCTGCATCTAGCCTATCCAACCCCTTAAGAATTTTGTAAGTTTCTATAAGATCCCCTCTCAATCTCCTAAATTCTAGAGAGTATAAACCAAGTCTATCCAGTCTTTCTTCATAAGACAGTCCTGACATCCCAGGAATCAGTCTGGTGAACCTTCTCTGCACTCCCTCTATGGCAATAATGTCCTTCCTCAGATTTGGAGACCAAAACTGTACGGAATACTCCAGGTGTGGTCTCACCAAGACCCTGTACAACTACAGTAGAACCTCCCTGCTCCTATACTCAAATCCTTTTGCTATGAAGAACCATTGGGGGTTCCAGCCCCCTAATCCCCACACTCTGAAAGCTGAAATCCTATCCTGCTCCTCCACCTTTTTCTTCATGATATTCCCAAAAACGTTCCCTCCGAGTAAGGTTTTGATCACTTATCCTAAAGGGAAAGAGGAGTAGGCCCCTCAAGCTAACTGCCTGATTCGTGGGGCCATGACTGATAGATTTATTGATTCTATTATATTTCCTTTCTTACACTCCAGTATCAGTGATTTGTCGGTCTTAGTCTTGAATTAATCAATGACTTGAGCATTCACAAACCCTTGAGCTAGAGAATTCACATTAATCACAACCCTATTTGTAAAGAACATTTTCCTCATATCGGTCCCGAGTATCTGGTTTCTTATCCTATAAACTTTGCCCCCAGGTTCTTGACTTTGTGCCTCTAGGAAATGGCCTCTCGCTTTCCAATTTGTCAATCCCACTGGAAAACGTATGCCTTAATGTGATCGCCTCCCTCCCAAACTCCACTGGAGGACGGGGCAAATAGATCTTGAATGTTTTGCTGTTGTTCAAGGAAGTTGTTTGCATACCTGATCTTGTAAGGTGAGGATCCAGTGATTTCAACCGAGGGAACTGGTTGGGTGGCTTTTGAAGCAGGCAGCTGATACAGACCAAGGATTTGTATGGCATTATTATCAGTCTGCTGGGCAGCCATGATCCTTGTGCTTCAGAAGGATAGAAAATGTATAACTGGCATCACACAACACTGGAAAAGTACCAGTACTGGCATCATACAACACTGGAAATATGTCCTCAAAGTCCTACAAATCCATGGATAGTCCGGTGAGCCCATGCCTCTGTCCTTACCCAGGTAATTATTGAGGATTACATGAATGGACAGTCTCTAAGTGTTGAGCAGGGGTGGCTTTCTCTCCAGTTCCACAGCTATTGAGGTGTCTGTGTAAATAAAGCCCCTGTCCCACTTAGGAAACCTGAACGGAAACCTCTGGAGACCAAGGTTTCCGTGAGGTTCCCGGAGGTTTTTGTCACTCTCCCTAATGGTCGAAAATGGTTTCCGTGTAGTCGAGCTTCTTCGATGTTCTTACAATATAGGTTATATATAATACAATATAGACCTCCTATAGGTCTCCTTTTTTTTCCAGCAGGGGATCCACAATTTCCTTCAGCTCATTAAGCAGCTCTGGTGTGATTCGTAGAAAGTTTTAAAATTAAATGCAGACAAATCCTCCTCTTGCAGCAGATTCATCAGGTTATCATGCTGTCCAAGCATCAATCTTCTTTGCAAGAAGGGCTTCACCCACTGACACCTCTTCACCCTTGTGCTTTCCCTTCTGCCTTTCTTGAAAGGCTGTTGAAGCAAAAGGTCTGCTGCTGACAGCAGTAGATGTACTTTGAGTAACATCCACCTAACTTGTTCCTTCCCTGCTCCCATGGTTCAGAATTATATTTTTTTTATGTATGGGAGACTTTTATTGTAAGAAAAAAAACCTTTTCTCTGCTAAAAGAACTCTGCAACTATGATTGAACACGCCCAGGAGTGCTTATGTTAATATGAATCTTTTTTTCACCCAGTTTTATTCCACCAGGGAGGTCTTACCTTCCACTACCTGCAACCTCTGGTAACCACCTTCAACCAGCATCGCACCCGGCTTCGACTAAAAAAATACCGATTTTTAAAACGACAACCTATTTTTAGTCGAGGCCGGTTTTGAATTTTTTGAAATAATCGCGGGAACATAAAAGAAGCCTCGACCACGCGGAAACCACTTTCGACCATTAGGGAGAGTGACCAAAACCTCCGGGAACCTCACGGAAACCTTGGGTGGGCGCAAGGTCTCCAGAGGTGGCCGTTCAGGTTTACTAAGTGGGACAGGGTCATCACTGTCTGTGGGATCCACTTTGGCACAGATGGAATAGGACCCCTGTGCTATCCCATCTTTGGCACAGATATTGTCATGTTGCAGTTGTATAAGGCGTTGGCGAGGCCTCGTATAGAGTGTTGTGTTCAGTTATGTGCACCATGTTATAGGAGGGATGTCCAGCTGGAGCGTGCGCAGAGCAGATTTACGAGGATGTTGCCAGGACTCGAGGGATTAAGCTATAGGGAGAGATTGAGCAGGCTCGGATTCTATTCCTTGGAGTGCAGTAGGATGAGGGGTAATATCATAGAGGTGTACATGAGAGGACTAATTCAGGTAGACACACAGACTCGTGCTCAGAGTAGGGGAATTGAGGACATGGGTTTAAGGTGAGGGATGGGGGGCGGGGAGAGATTTATTAGGAATCTGAGAGGTAACTTTTTCCACTCAAAGGATGATGGGTATATGGAACAGAGGAGGTAGTTGATGCGGGTATTATCGCAACATTTAAGAAACATTTAGACGGGTACATGGGTAGGAGAGGTTTAGAGTGATATGGGCCAAACGCAGGCAGGTAGTAGGACTTGTGTAGATGGGACATGTTGGCCGCTGTGGGCAACTTGGGCTGAAGGGCCTGTTTCCATGCTGTAAGACTCTATGATGGGATAGCACAGATGGGATAGGTGGTACCATATGGGATGAGCAGTTGAGTACCTTGTGATGTGGAGTCCTCCAGGCCTTGTTTTGCTCAGCCTCTGTATCTTCCCATTGTAGAGACTCTCAGCACACAGTGGAATCCGGGACATGTCTCCATTATGGGCTGGGTTTTCCACTAGTCACTCAAGATGTTAGATTCTTTTGCTCTGTGGAATTTTGAGGATGTTCTTGAAGCATTTTCTCTGTCCCCTGCAAAACCTTGTGCTGTGATGAACATGGACTTGGAATAGAGCAGCACAGGAGCAGGCCATACGGCCCACAATATTTGTGCTGAATATGATGAAGTAGTTGAGGTAAGTGCAACAACATTTTAAAGACATTTGGAGAGATACATGAATTGGAAAGATTTGGAAGGATATAGGCCGCAGTCAGGCAAATGGGGCGAGCTTGGGTGATCCAGCATGGTCGCTGTGGATAAATAGAAACATAGAAAATTAGGTGCAGGAGTAGGTCATTCAGCCCTTCGAGCCTGCACCGCCATTTGATATGATCATGGCTGATCATCCAACTCAGTATCCTGTACCTGCCTTCTCTCCATACCCTCTGATCCCTTTAGCCACAAGGGCCACATCTAACTCCCTCTTAAATATAGCCAATGAACTGGCCTCAACTACGTTCTGTGGCAGAGATTCACCACTCAATGTGTGAAAAATGTTTTTCTCATCTCGGTCCTATAAGATTTCCCCCTTATCCTTAAACTGTGACCCCTTGTTCTGGACTTCCCCAACATCAGGAACAATCTTCTATGCTGTATAACTCTGACCTTCGCGTGGGGAGGGGGAGGGGGAAACCAGAATATTCAGAGGAAACCCATAATTGCCACAAGGAGAATGTGCAGACTTGGGAACTGGTATCGTTGCAGCTTGAAGCAGTAGCTTTGACAACTGTGCTGCCATTTGCGGGAGACATTGAACAAACCGTGGCAATGTAACTCCTTGTGGATCACTAGTTGGTGTTGACTGTGCAGCATTATAAGGTTTTTATAAATGTTTAAAATATTTAAATGTGCACTGTATTTGACAAGCAAATACGTTTTTGCATCACTTGACACGACTGATGAATGCAATGGAATTGCTACTAATTAATTTCAATTTAATTTTTAATGACTTTCAGTTGGATGAAATTAATACGTAGCAGGTCAATGGGCCACTGTACAAAGTAACATCCTGCCATGTACTTGCATTTATTGCTAATGTGCGATCTGTGATAGAGAATTGAATATTTGATAAGGACAGAAGTGATGTAAAGACCCCACTGTGAGTGGCTTTGTATTTATTTTTTGGATACTTGGAATATGGACAAACGCAAATGAACAAAATTGGTTATAAATGAGAATGGCTCTTTGTGGAATATATTGGTGCTTGCATCATTTTATTGCATGTGCACTCATGCCAGATTCTGAGAGAACCTGCCTGATAAGGCCTTGCATTATGATACAGACTCTTGTATTTAAAATTGCTCTGGGACATGTTAGTAACTTCAAAGAAAACTAGCAGTTCCCTGCTGGACACATTTCTCTAATGCTCCTTTGAAAGCAGTAATTCAGGAAGGGTTGCAACATTGCCAGCCCTGGCAATTTTAGTGGCAGTGTTGTGCGTAGGCTCTGTGTATTAGCAGCATATTTAGCAGATCCTGTTCACTTTCACCAAGGGCAGGCACAGAAATTGCTCTCAAAACATGGGGGGGGGCATGTGTGTCTCCCCCCCGGGATTTCCACACCTGAGAGGGCACCATGCCAGTTGCCATGCATTGCGGAACTCATTGATTTATCTTTCTATTCCATTACCTGGGTGAACAGATGTCCCCTCAAGGCCCTACCAAAGAGCAAATGGCACACCCTAAGTCAGGCTCTTGAATCCTGTGGCCTGCTGCTACATCCGGCATTCATCATGGGGACAACTGTAATTCATCACAAGTGCTCTCCCACTAGACAGCATTTCTTTGCAGGAGGTAGACACAAAACGCTGGAGTAACTCAGCGGGACAGGCAGCATTTCTGGAGAGAAGGAATGGGTGTCGTTTTGGGTTGAGACCCTTCTTCACCCATTCCTTCTCTCCAGAGATGCTGCCCCTCCTGCTGAGTTACTCCAGCTTTGTGTCTATCTTCGGTTTAAACCAGCATCTGCAGTTCCTTCCTACACATTTCTTTGCAGGGGATTCACCAAGGGCAGGCACAGAAATTGCTCTCAAAACATGGGGGGGGGGGACATGTTCTCTCTGCCACCCCTCTGTTTGGATAGCATATAAAAGAAAGCATTTCACCGTACCTCAGTACGTGACAACAACAAACCTTAAGTTAGAGTGATTTAAGAGCTAAATGGGTAATGCACTTCAATGACAACCAGCTACAAGAAAAGTAGCTTATTCAGAAGCTGCAGCAAAGAAGCCTGTATGTGCGGTGATTGGAGCATTGGGTCCAATGTTAATAGCTGGGATCAGGGTGGGGTGTGGTTGATTTGCAAACCAGAAAATGCTGCCTGATGATTGTAAAGCCAGGTTTAAGGAGGGGGAGGTCATTGTGGCAGAGGGCAGGAGAGGACCATAGATAGGGAAGCCTGTGATGGGATGTGATGGCAGGAGCAATGAAGTGACAAGTGCAAAGTGACGCAGAGTGAAAATGTGGCAAGCAATGAGGCATTTGCCCGGAGGAGGTGTAACTGGGGGACACTGACTCGGTAATTGAAATTGTTGAACTGGGAAAGATACAATAGTGCCTGATTGAGCCATAGCCAAGAAAATACATCACTGCCTCTACATCCATGGAAGGCTTGGGAAGGTTGGCTTGCTGCAACAATTCTCATCAACTTCTACAGATGTGCTGTAGAAAGCATTTTATTAAGATGCATTACAGCATGGTTGGGGAACAGTTCCATTGAAGACCATCATGCAAATCTACCTACACTTCATGCTGCATCAGCAAGGCCACCAGCATAATCAAGGATGAATCTCGATCTGGACACTTTCTTTTCTCCCCTATACTATCGGACAAGGGGTAGAGAGACGTGAAAACGCATACCTTCAGATTCAGGGACAGTTTCTTCCGAGCTGTTATCAGGCGACTGAACCACCGTATCACCAACCAGAGAGCGGTCCTGACCCATCATCCACCTCATTGGAGACCCTTGGACTATCTTTAATCGTATTATACTGCACTAAACGTTATTCCCATTATCCTGTATCTGTGCCCTGTGGACGGGTTGATTGTAATCATGCACAGCCTTTCTGCTGACTAGATAGCACGCAACAAAAAAGCTTTTCATTGTACCTCGATACACGTGTCAGTAATAAACAAAGGGTGAGGTCCATTGCTTGAGATCCTGGCCCAGGATATTTTCTCGCAGTTTTGATGATGAAAATTCCATTTCACTCCTTGCCATAGTGAGATTTGGACCCGTGATATCTGGCTGGCTATTTTGGTTCCATGAGCAGCAGACCACGATATCCTGACCAAATAGGAAACTAATGTTATTATTTAATGGTATTATGCAGTTCACGGACAGTGTGCTCCAGTACGCTGCCTTCTCTTTGCATCGCTTATTGTTTAAGTTCGTGCAAGCATGGAAAGGAGATCTCCTGAGCGTGACTCCCTCGATACTATTTTGAAATCTTGGTATGTGCTCTTGACTCCCCATCTACAACCTTGGGCTGTGGCGATAAGAATACTGTCAGCTGTCAGTTTAATCTCCTAAGGCAATATATCCTTCCAAAGTAATGAGTAACGCATGGAACTAAATCAGAACTAAATTTGGCCAGCGCAGCGGTAGAGTTGCTGCCTTATGCCCCTGCCCCATTTAGGAAACCTGAACGGAAACCTCTGGAGACTTTGCACCACACCCAAGGTTTCCGTGCATTTCCCGGTGGTTGCAGGTAGTGGAAGCAGGTAGGGAGACTGACAAAAACCTTCGGGAAACGCATGGAAACCTTGGGTGGGGTGCAAAGTCTCCAGAGGTTTCCTTTCAGGTTTCCTAAGTGGGACAGGGGCATAACAGTGCTTGTTGCGCCGGAGACCCGGGTTCAATCCTGACTACGGGTGGTGTCTGTACAGAGTTTGTGCGTTCTCCCACGTGACCGCGGGGAGTGGCCCTAGCGTGTGTAGGGTAGCGTTGATGTGCGGGGATTGCTGGTCGGCGCGGACTCGGTGGACCGAAAGGCCTGTTTCCGAGCTGTATCACTAAACTAAACTAAACTGAATCATGGCATGATCATCCTTGTGGCAGAAAACTAAAGGATTCATGGAGCGCTGGTTGCTTTTATTGGACGGGGCAAATCAAATGTTGCAGAGTGGAGGTTACCATGTTGAACTGCTGCATACTTGCAGTTATTTACTTCGAATCAAAGATTTGTTGCAGTACAGAAGAAGGCTATTTGGTCCATTTGTGGTCATACTGGCTCAATAATTTCGTGCATGTTAGATAAGTCCAGGATATAGGCTGTGGGCCGAGGAGCTTTATTCTGCAGTTTCGTGACCCAAGTCACCAAACTACATGAAATTTTCACATATTGTGTAAAAAAATTTATATAAATCACCCCTGAAACTCAATATGAAGAAGACTTGCACATTTTTATTAAATTAGAGAAAAAACGGAAAAATGTCGGGAAATCTTTTAGTCCAATCAAAGCACGTTTAACATTGAGTTGTCTGCCAGTTGGCCAATCACGCGCTTTGTTTCAGGCTAGCACAGAAAATGGCTGAGGGGGCTTCATAGATGCCTGTTTTACTGGAGATTCCGATTTGTTGTTCTGTGGAATAAATGTCGTAGAAACTTGCAGCAGGTTAATTGTATTTAGTGGGAAAAGCATTAAAAAGGTTGGAGAAAGTGCTGCGAAGTGGATTAAAGTGCAAGAAAGCCTTCAAAGTCCCTGCTGATGTGCTGGAACACAAAGAAGGCCCCCCTGCTGATGTGCTGGAACACAAAGAAGGCCCCCCGTCAACTCTAACTGAAAGAGGTGATTTATATAAATATATTTACACAATATGTGAAACTTTCATGTAGTTTGGTGACGGCTCACAAAATCCTATTTCTAGACACATTTTTGATGCTCGGCCCACAGCCTAATATCAGAATTTGTTCCTGGGCGGCACAGTGGGGCAGACTACATCCTGACTACAGGTGCTGTCTGTGTGGAGTTTATACGATCTCCCTGTGACCGACTGCCTGGGTTTTCTCCGGGTGCTCTGGTTTCCTGCTACATTCCAAGGGCGTGCAGGTTTGTCGGTTAATTGGTCTCTGTAACATTGTCCCTTGTGTGGGATAAAACTAGTGTATGGGGTGATGGCTTGTCGGCATGGGCCGAAGGGCCTGTCTCCATGTTGTATCTCTAAACTAAACAGCAGCAGATGAACCTGGTGTTGGGTAGATACAACGAGTATGCTGGGAAAAGGGCAAACGTAAGGGGTGCATGTGTAAAAATGCATTTTACCAAATAGCCTGACAGAAAACTTGGGAATATCACAGAGCGGTGCAGGCTCGAAGGGCCGAATGGCCTACTCCTGCACCTATTTTCTACGTTTCTATGTTATTATCGTCCTGACAACCCAACATCACTGCACTGCAAGGATTAAATCATAAAATTGCTTGTACGAGGTTGGTATTCTCTGGACAGTAAAAGATTAAGGGATGATAAAAGATTAATTGAAGTGATTGCAATTATAAGAAGATTTGACCGGGTAGATGAGAGGAGAAATGCACTTCCTTGATATTGGGGCAAGAGTTGGAGAGCCCGGTACATAGTGCTGCACCCATCTCCCACTTGAAGTTTGGGTTTGTCTGTGAAGTGTTAAATGGTTGAAAATAAATTGAGGACTCAGACCAGTTAGTGATGATATTTTGGGCTTGGTATAGATTTACTGGTATCACAGGAGCTAAATTATTGTGTGATATTTACACAATTCGGGGACCTATTAGAAACATAGAAAATATGTGCAGGGGTAGGCCATTCGGCCCTTCGAGCCTGCACCGCCATTCAATATGATCATGGCTGATCATCCAACTCAGTATCCCGTACCTGCCTTCTCTCCATACCCACTGATCCCTTTAGCCACAAGGGCCACATCTAACTCCCTCTTAAATATAGCCAATTAACTGGCCTCAACTACCTTCTGCGGCAGAGAATTCCAGATTCACCACTCTCTGTGTGCAAAAAAAGATTCTCATCTTGGTCCTAAAAGATTTCCCCCTTATCCTTAAACTGTGACCCCTTGTTCTGGACTTCCCCAACATCGGGAATAATCTTCCTGCATCTAGCCTGTCCAACCCCTTAAGACTTTTGTAAGTTTCTATAAGATCCCCCCTCAATATTCGGTAGAATGGGGGTCCAGAGGTGATTTGGTCAATGTTGTCACTAGATTTTGTAGGAATTGGATAAAGTACATTGAAACTATTTCCACTACATGGGAGTTGAGGACTGCAGGGCTTGGCCTAAAAATTAGCCAGATTTTTCAACTGTGAAACTATTAGCACTTATAATTGAAGGACAAGGTGGACATTTTGCACTCGCAATTGATGATGGGGCAGCTATGAAAACTGATAATCAGAGGTCGATTTAAAATGATCTTTGTTATTATGGATGTGGAGTTAGTGAGATCAGAGTTGATGTACGTACAGAAGGGAAACAAGCTCCAGGGCTAGATACCCAAATCCTGTTCCTGTGTTTGTAAGTTTTGGTGTAGGAAGGTTTATGCCCTGTTGAGGGAACACATTTGGTGTTTACCAAACACTGAGGAATGCTGACTTACTCGATGGTTTGCAACATAGTAGGCCCTGTAGCTAAAATTTGTATAGTTGTTAAGGTGGAAGTGACAATGTTAAGACATAATAGATGCTACCCAATAAAATGTACTCTTAATTACCTCCGAGAAGGATTTTCTTTGAATTGCTCTGAGAATGTACTGATTTACACCAGGCACCTGTGTAACGAATGCTCCAAGTTTGTCTTAATTACTTCATTCAAGCTGATTATAAGGTGCAGGCACTTGGATGGTTCCAGTGAGAAATGAATGATAATGATCGGCAGTTAACATATAATTAAGTGCATCATGCAACTTTAGCTGAGCTCCTTAAGACCTTATTAAATGTCTTTTGAGTCACTTTGTGCGATACAAATGCTGTCTGAAATGCTATTTCTGATTTCCATATCACAATCATATTTAATAAAGGATAAAGGCCAAAACTTGGCATTTAGTTCTTTATTCTTAATATGCTCTCTAATGAAATCCAATTGCTTGTGTATTTCCAGAGCTTTTATCTGTTTGGAAATCTCACACACTACTCTGGATATATACAGTCTTTTGCTTGATCTCTTTGCTCTGACCCACACTTCCATTTGAAGTAGTATTACCAAATATATTTCTATACCTTTTCAATAATCTTGCATTTCTGTTTAATTTAGGATATTCTCATGTGTAAGGAGGTACAGTGAAAAGCTTTTGTTGCGCGCTAACCAGTCAGCGGAAAGACAATACCCGATCACAATTGTGCCATTCACGGTGTACATAAACATGATAGGGGAATAACTTTAAGCACAAGATAAAGCCAGTAAAGTCTGATCAAAGATAGTCACCAAATGAGGTGGAGACTAGTTCAGAACTGCTCCTGATAGTAGTTCAGGACAGAATGTAAGCTTGCCTTCTCTATGCTCCTTGACTGTGGAAGATATTATCGTTGGGAAGTGGATGGGTTACAAAATGTGGAGGATCCCAAGTATGTAATGCATGAGGCCAGTGGACAAAATAAATCCACCTGGTCTATCAAGACAGACAGATCGTGTGATGTCGGAGTCATCCAATATAAACAATTCCTCTCCCCAATCCCAATTGTCCACCAGGAACTGTGCAATCTCCGGGGAGAAGGCTTGAATGAACACAAAGCACAATAAAGTAGGATCAGGAGTAGACCATTGGGTCCTTCAAGCCTGCCCTGCCATTTAATGAAGATAGACACGAAATGCTGGAGTAATAGCGGGTCAGGCAACAGCTCTGGAGAAAATGAGTGGGTGACGTTTTGGTTGGAATCCTTCTTCAGATTGAAAGATATCACCTGTAATCTAATGGTCAGTTGCTGGTGGGCGATGCTGGCTAGGACTGTGCTGATCAACTCCTCTTCAGTGCCATTTTCTCCAATTCAATTCAATTCAACTTTATTGCCATTGCACAGATACAAGTATGGGTACAACGAAATGCAGTTTAGCATCAGTCCGTAGTAATAGTGCAATATAGAAATAAAAATACAGAATAAGCAAACAATGTGGACGGAGAGACTGGAGAAATCTATCATCGGGACTCCGAGTTCAGCAATGTGATAGTGTTGTTGTAGAAGCTGTTCCTCATCCTACTAGTACGTGACCTGAGGCTCCTGTACCGCCTCCCTGATGGGAGGAGGGCAAACAGTCCATGGTTGGGGTGTGAGGGGTCTTTGATGATCTTCCCAGCCCGTCTCAGACACCGTTTTCGGTGGAGGGCATCCATGGCAGGGAGCGGGGCACCGATGATGTACTGAGCGGTTTTCACCACCCGTTGTAGTGCTTTCCTGTCAGCTGTGGTGCAACTGCTGTACCATACCGTGAAGCAGGTGGTCAGGATGTTTTCGATGGTACAGCGGTAAAAGTTGGTCAGGATCTGGGGGGACAGGTGAGCTTTCTTGAGCCTCCTCAGGAAGTAAAGGCGCTGCTGCGTCTTTTTGATCAGTTTGGAGGTGTTGAGGGACCAGGACAGATCCTCCGAGATGTGTACCCCGAGGAATTTATAGCTGGAGACGCGCTCCACCTCAGTCCCGTTTATATGGATGGGGGTATGACTGCCTCCTCTGGTCTGCCTGAAGTCAACAATAATCTCCTTTGTCTTCTTGGAGTTGAGGATGAGGTTATTGTTGGCACACCAGGTTGTCAGGTGCTGGACCTCATCCCTGTAGGCTGACTCGTCGTTGTCACTGATCAGTCCTACTACCGTGGTATCGTCAGCAAACTTAATGATGGCGTTGGAGCCATTCTTAGGGATGCAGTCATGGGTGAAGAGGGAGTAGAGGAGAGGGCTGAGCACACAGCCCTGTGGCACTCCGGTGTTCAGTGTTATAGTGGAGGAGGTGAGGTTGTTGACCCTAACAGACTGTGGTCTGTTGGTGAGGAAATCCAGTGTCCAATTGCAGAGGGAGGTGGAGATGCCAAGTCCGCTGAGTTTGGTGATCAAGCTGGCGGGGATGACGGTGTTAAAGGCACTGTCCAGACTCTTCTATTCCTCGACTAATCAACTATTTAAATGATGATGATGATGATGATGATGGTGACCTCTAATGATCCAGCATTTCACCACAGAGATTTTGGAAATCCAGAGATTTCTTCAAGAATACTTTTGTTGTATTTGTTTGAGTTTATGTGCCTGTGTTGCTTCTGCAAGCACCCGAACCTCACTACTTGTGCATATGATAATGAACTTAACTTGATTTGACCTGAAGATAGATACAAAGAGCTGGAATAACTCTGGGTCTGGCTGCTTCTCTGGAGAAAAGGAATGGGTGATGTTTTGGACTGAGACCCTTCTTCAGACTGAGAGTCGGGGGAGAGGGGAAACGAGAGATATAGAAGGTACATAGAACGAATGAATGAAAGATGCAAAAAACAACAATGCAGTGAGGGTTTTGCTGCACTTGTCGGAGGGAGAGGATGAGAACTTCTTTAAAGTAGGCGTATATTGCAGAGCTCGCTTGATTTCAGAAAAATACTGTCATAAAACGCTCGAGGCTAAAGGTGGAATAGAATAACCTTGGAGATGGCATTGGGTCTGCTTGTTTTCTAATGTTTCCCTTGTCCGGTGCAAGTTGTGAGTGCATGCAGGAGATTTATGAGGATATTGTCAGGATGGGAAAATTGCAGCAATTAAAGACCTGATAGCCTCGGGTTGTTTTATTTGGTATCCAGGAAGTTGAGGTGTATACAAAATTATACAAGACTTGGATACGGAAAACAGGAAGGACCTAGTTCCATTTCGCAGAAGGGACAAAAATCAGGGGGTGCGAGTCTAAAGTAATTAACGGGATTAGAGGGGAGAAGAAGATTGTTTACACCCAGCGGGTGGCAGTGTGTGTGAAAACTGCTGCTTCTAAGGCTGGTGAGGGCAGTAATACTCAAAATTAAATTGGTGCTAGATAGGGCTGGAAGGCTGGACTGGTTGAGACACATTGGGCCGAATGGCTTCTTTCTATGCTGTGGAATCACAGAACATCTATTACTGACATTGTAATTTAAATCTGATTCAATTGAGATATATGAAAAGAAAATATCGTGAATTGCTTTGTGTTGGCTTTTATCATTTCAACTAGTTACCTGTATACTGTAGGCTGATAATTCCCAGGCTGGAACCTGTATAGAATTACATACGATAGCTTCCTACACCATTTCCCTCTTGACTACAGATAGACACAAAATGCTGGAGCTCAGCGGGACAGGCAACATCTCTGGAGAGAAGGAATGGGTGATGTTTCGGGTCGAGATCCTTCTTCAGGTTTTGACCAGTATTTTGTGTCTATCTTCTGTTTAAACCAGCATCTGCAGTTGCATCATATAACAAATAACCATATAACAATTACAGCACGGAAACAGGCCATCTCGGCCCTACAAGTCCGTGCCGAACAACTTTTTTTTCCCCTTAGTCCCACCTGCCTGCACTCACCATACCATAACCCTCCATTCCCTTCTCATCCATATGCCTATCCAATTTATTTTTAAATGATACCAATGAACCTGCCTCCACCACTTCCACTGGAAGCTCATTCCACACCGCTACCACTCTCTGAGTAAAGAAGTTCCCCCTCATATTACCCCTAAACTTCTGTCCCTTAATTCTGAAGTCATGTCCTCTTGTTTGAATCTTCCCTATTCTCAAAGGGAAAAGCTTGTCCACATCAACTCTGTCTATCCCTCTCATCATTTTAAAGACCTCTATCAAGTCCCCCCTTAACCTTCTGCGCTCCAGAGAATAAAGACCTAACTTATTTAACCTTTCTCTGTAACTTAGTTGTTGAAACCCAGGCAACATTCTAGTAAATCTCCTCTGTACTCTCTCTATTTTGTTGACATCCTTCCTATAATTGGGCATCCTCTACACTCTCTCTCTTGACTGCGTTCAGTTCTGTTCAAAATGTATATATCCTACCCCAATTATTGAGAAGTAAGGAACTGCAGATGCTGGTTTACACCGACTATAAACACAAATGCTGGAGTAGATCAGCGGGTCGGGCAGCATCTCTGGTGAAAAGGAATGGATGATGTTTTGGATTGAGACCCTTCTTCAGACTGTATGCTACTTGGCAGAGCACATATTCTTTTTTCAGGTGCTCTATATTTAGACCAATTTGTTCATCTTGATACTACAGATGTATTTGTAGATGAATGCATGTGAAAATGTTAAATCATTTGTGCTGTGAAATTTCACTCTTAATATAATATATATACGATGACTGTGCTCAGCTCATTTCTACAAGTAGGGATTATGATGAGCAGAAACAGTGCAACACCTCCAAGGTATGAAGTGTATTGACACAGAATGTGTATTTATGCTGAGCACCTTAATCTGAGGCTCTGGTTTATTTTCATTTTATGCAGGGCCTCCCTCGTCAAAATGTATTAATGTTATGCTGCAGCCCATGCTAAATGGTACAAGTCCCATTCAACTCCATATACAAAGGCTTGCATTAGCTACCAGTCTAGTGGTGATTCAAGAGGAAAAAAATCATCCTATGTTCTTAGTCGTACTGCACAGAAACAGGCCCTTCGGCCCTACTTGCCCATCGTGACCAACATGCCCCATCTACACTAGTTCCCACCTGCCTGCATTTGGTGCTTTCCAACTTTTCTTTCCATGCACCGGTCCAAATGTATTTTAAATATTGTTATTGTGCCTGCCTCGAGCTCTTTTGGCAGCTCGTTCCACAAACATAGAAACATAGAAATAGGTGCAGGAGTAGGCCATTCGGCCCTTCGAGCCTGCACCGCCATTCAATATGATCATGGCTGATCATCCAACTCGGTATCCCGTACCTGCCTTCTCTCCATACCCCCTGATCCCCTTAGCCACAAGGGCCACATCTAACTCCCTCTTAAATATAGCCAATGAACTGTGGCCTCAACTACCTTCTGTGGCAGAGAATTCCACAGATTCACCACTCTCTGTGTGAATTTTTTTTCCCTCATCTCGGTCCTAAAAGACTTCCCCCTTATCCTTAAACTGCGACCCCTTGTTCTGGACTTCCCCAACATCGGGAACAACCTTCCTGCATCTAGCCTGTCCAACCCCTTAAGAATTTCTCAAACCCACCAATCTCTGTGGACAAAGTTGCCCCTTGGGTTCCTATGAAATCTTTCCCCTCCTTAAACCTGTGTCCTCTGGTTCTGGATTTCCCACTACTCTGGGTAAAAGACTCTGTGCATATACCCTGTCATTCCTCTCTTGATCAAATACTCCTGAATGCGATCACCCCTCGTACTCCTGTGCTCCAAGGAATTAAGTCCTAGCCTGTCCATCCTCTCCCTATAGAGACTCTCGAGTCCTGGCAGCTTCCTCATAAATCTTCCCTGCACTCTTTCCAGTTTAACAACTTCTTTCCAATAACCTAAACTGTAGCATACCAAAACTGGTCACAATACCCCAAATGTATCTATTCCATTTCTGCCTTTGCTCCCTTGATCTCTAAGATCTGTAGCCCTGCTCCCTTCACCAGATGTTCATATAACCATATAACACCATATAACAATTACAGCACGGAAACAGGCCATCTCGGCCCTACAAGTCCGTGCCGAACAAATTTTTTTTCCCCTTAGTCCCACCTGCCTGCACTCATACCATAACCCTCCATTCCCTTCTCATCCATATGCCTATCCAATTTATTTTTAAATGATACCAATGAACCTGCCTCCACCACTTCCACTGGAAGCTCATTCCACACCGCTAACACTCTCTGAGTAAAGAAGTTCCCCCTCGTATTACCCCTAAAGTTCTGTCCCTTAATTCTGAAGTCATGTCCTCTTGTTTGAATATATCTTTCAGTCCTTCCTTGTGGCAGTGATATTTGTTTCTCTTCCACTGGCAGTTGTACCTGCAGGAGCTGTGTGTGGCTCCTTTTCCCTCTGTGTTTCTCAGTCTTGAATTTTGTTATCGAGAATTTTCTCAAAAGTCTTTAAATTTTAATTTTTAAACGTTCTGTCTGGAATAATTCCTGAGTAACCACATGTAAAAATTGTTGCAAGGTTCTTTCCATGGCTAATGTTCGGTCAGAATGTAACTATTTTGGAGGGGGTTCCTGGGAAGACGGAGTCGGGGAGAGTGGTGCTTCCTCCAGCAAACTAATGATGTAGTTAGAGAGGAGTAACAGGACCTGTTACAGGGCTGCCAACTCTCACGCTTTGAGTGTGAGACTCACTCATTCCAGCAAATTCTCACGCCCTCATGCAAAAGCTCCCTACCGTGGGAGGGGAATACCTCTTTCCCCCCCCCCTCCTCCCCCCCCCCCCCCCCCCCCCCCCGTCGCTACGCCCCCTCACAATTTCTCACTCTCAACTATCACCCAGTTGCCAGCCCCACTGTTACTCCTGTTTAAGTCATAAATAAACTTAATAAATCTTAATAAAAATAAACCTTGGCTCACCATTTTGAAATTCTCTCTCTCTCTCTGTATCTAAAGATTCCACACAGGATAAGAGTGGGAAGTTACTTTGTATGTCATTGATTGCTGCTACAGTGGGTGTGTGTGGTGGATTGCTGCTACAGTGTGTGTGTGGATTGCTGCTACAGTGTGTATGGGGATTGCTGCTACAGTGTGTGTGTGTGGATTGCTGCTACAGTGTGTGTGTGTGTGTGTGTGGGGTGCTGCTTCAGTGGGTGTGTGGGGATTGCTGTTTCTGTGGGTGTGTGGGGATTGCTGCTACAGTGGGTGTGTGTGTGTGGGGATTGCTGCTACAGTGTGTGTGTGTGTGTGGGGATTGCTGCTACAGTGTGTGTGTGGATTGCTGCTACAGTGGGTGTGTGTGGGGATTGCTGCTACAGTGTGTGTGTGTGGATTGCTGCGAGAGTGGGTGTGTGGGGATTGCTGCTACAGTGTGTGTGTGGATTGCTGCTACAGTGTGTGTGTGTGGATTGCTGCTACAGTGTGTGTGTGTGGATTGCTGCTACAGTGGGTGTGTGTGTGTGGGGATCGCTGCTACAGTGTGTGTGTGTGGGGATTGCTGCTACAGTGTGTGTATGTGGATTGCTGCTACAGTGTGTGTGTGTGTGTGGGGGATTGCTGCTACAGTGTGTGTGGATTGCTGCTACAGTGTGTATGTGGATTGCTGCTACAGTGTGTGTGGATGGCTGCTACAGTGGGTGTGTGTGGATTGCTGCTACAGTGTGTATGTGTGGATTGCTGCTACAGTGTGTGTATGGGGATTGCTGCTACAGTGTGTGTGTGTGGGATTGCTGCTACAGTGTGTGTGTGTGTGTGGGGATTGCTGCTACAGTGTGTGTATGTGGATTGCTGCTACAGTGTGTGTGTGGATTGCTGCTACAGTGTGTGTGGATTGCTGCTACAGTGTGTGTGTGTGGATTGCTGCTACAGTGTGTGTGTGTGTGTGTGGGGATTGCTGCTACAGTGTGTGTATGTGGATTGCTGCTACAGTGTGTGTGTGTGTGTGTGGGGATTGCTGCTACAGTGTGTGTATGTGGATTGCTGCTACAGTGTGTGTGGGGATTGCTGCTACAGTGGGTGTGTGTGTGGATTGCTGCTACAGTGTGTGTGTGGATTGCTGCTACAGTGGGTGTATGGGGATTGCTGCTACAGTGTGTGTGTGTGTGTGTGGATTGCTGCTACAGTGTGTATGGGGATTGCTGCTACAGTGGGTGTGTGTGTGATTGCTGCTACAGTGTGTATGGGGATTGCTGCTACAGTGTGTGTGGGGATTGCTGCTACAGTGTGGGTGTGTGGGGATTGCTGCTACAGTGTGTGTGTGGATTGCTGCTACAGTGTGTGTGTGTGGATTGCTGCTACAGTGTGTGTGTGGATTGCTGCTACAGTGTGTGTGTGGATTGCTGCTACAGTGTGTGTGTGTGGATTGCTGCTACAGTGTGTGTGTGTGGATTGCTGCTACAGTGTGTGTGTGATTGCTGCTACTGTGAGTGTGTGTGTGGATTGCTGCTACAGTGTGTATGGGGATTGCTGCTACAGTGTGTGTGTGTGGATTGCTGCTACAGTGTGTATGTGTGCTACAGTGGGTGTGTGTGTATGTGGATTGCTGCTACAGTGGGTGTATGGGGATTGCTGCTACAGTGGGTGTATGTGGTGGATTGCTGATTTCCAGTCACCACGTTAAATGCCAATAACAAACTGAAAATCAGAAGTATCTGTTTCTTCTCTAAGAGATTACAAATGTAATTTATTATATTTTAAAATTGCCCCTCTTTCCACGGGGAGGGGGGGGGGTTAAAATAAAATGCTCAGGCATGGTTGGCAGACACGATGAATAGATAATTGTATGATTAAATTTGATGCATATCCTGAATATGTAAGAATTGAGGAGTGTGTTAAGAGGGGGTACCTTTGATCAATGGTAAAATGTAGTCTGTTGCAGATCCACAGCCACTTCATTCACCATAGGTTATTGTGTTCTTAATGTTGGCAGTATTGCTGTTTCATGGGTGTCTCTGGGTCCTTGGTCTAATGCAAGTCTGGACAACAGGTGGCTGACGATTGTGGTCGGGGAGACTGTGTTTAGTATTGGTTAGAGATACAGCACTGAAATGGGTCCTTTGGTCCCACCGAGTCCAAACCGACCAGTAATTGCCACACATTAACACTATCCTACATGCTAGGGACAATTTTCCATATTTTTTGAATACCAAGCCAATTAACCTATAAACCTGTACGTCTTTGGAGTGTGGGAAGAAACCGAAGATCTCAGAGAGAACCTACGCAGGTCACGGAGAGAACATGGAAACTCAGTACAGACAGTGCCCATAGCCGGGATCGGTCCCGGGTGTCCGGAGCTGTAAGGCAGCAACTCTACCACTGCGCCACCATGCAGTGGTCAGTTCTTGTTCCCATTCCCTGGTCATTAGTCCTTCGCTAAGGTCAAGGTCCATGCCATCGAGTTGGTACTTCCCAAAATCTGCAGCTCTGAGGCCAGTTGCATGTAAACTCTAATGTCAATTAAACCCAGAATTGAACTGGGGTTCTTAATGTATTGAAGATAGACACAAAAAGCTGGAGTAACTCAGCGGGACAAGCAGCATCTCTGGCAGAGTTTCGGGTCGAGACCCTTCAGACTGGTTAGGGATGTGGGAAACGAGAGATAGAGGCAGTGATGTGGAGAGATAAAGAACAATGAATGAAAGATATGCAAAAAAAGTAACGATGATAAACAAAACGGGCCATTGTTAGCTATTTGTTAGGTGAGAAGGAGAAATTAGTGTGACTTGGGTGGGGGAGGGATAGAGACGGAATGCCGGGGCTACCTGAAGTAATGTTGCTGTTGCCAAATCTGAGGAAGGACATTATTGCCATAGAGGGAGTGCAGAGAAGGTTCACCAGATGATTCCTGGGATGTCAGGACTCATGAAGAAACTGGATAGACTTTTATACTCTCTAGAATTTAGGAGATTGAGAGGGGATCTTATAGAAACTTACAAAATTCTTAAGGGGTTGGACAGGCTAGATGCAGGAAGATTGTTCCCGATCCGGGAAGTCCAGGACAAGGGGTCACAGATTAAGGATGAGGGGGAATCCTTCAAGACCGAGATGAGAAGAACTTTTTTCACACGGAGAGTGGTGAATCTCTGGAATTCTCTGCCACAGAGGGTAGTTGAGGCCAGTTCATTGGCTATATTTAAGAGGGAGTTAGATGTGGCCCTTGTGGCTAAGGGGATCAGGGGGTATGGAGAGAAGGCAGGTACGGGATACTGAGTTGGATGATCAGCCATGATCATATTGAATGGCGGTGCAGGCTCGAAGGGCCGAATGGCCTACTCCTGCACCTAATTTCTATGTTTCAGCAAGTGAAAAGTCTCCTTTAAAGTTTGGTCAGTGGCTACATTTTCATTGTTTTGTACTGTTCAGAAAGGGGTTATCCTTTGGGTAAAGTGTAGGGAGGAATCATAGCTGAAGAAATTAGTTGTCAATAGAATTCCATTTAAATTGCTATGAAACATAATGTCCCTAGATTGTTTCACAAAATATTTGACAAAGTGTTACCAAGCTCAAATGTTGGAACAGTTTGGATTATCTTGCACTTATTTAATGTTTTTTTTAATGTCCTGTCTTCTCTAAAGTCTGCCCATGAACCTACGGACTCTCCTTGAATTTTATATTTTTAAATTGTAAGCAGGAAAATGGAGATTAGGTTTTGGGAACATTTCCGTTTTTATCGTTTTGGTTGGAAATGTCTCCCAAATGTGAGGAAGATTAAAATCACAATATTTGTGACTGGGTCTCTTGTCTTGCCGTTCACCTTTTATCAACAATGTAGTTTTATTTTACTGAGGTTGTAAACTGATCAGACAGAAGGTTTAAAACTGTGGAAGGTACAGTTGGAGATGGAGAAATTGTTCTCATTGGTGACAGGGTCAAGGACTTGAGGACGTAGAATAAATGTGATGTGGAAAAGAGCCAAAAGTGACCCGAGTAAATGTTTAGGCAGCGTATTGTACTTCCGGTGGCGCTGGTGCCAGCAGCCTCCACCTACAGCCCGGTATCTTTTTGTTTTTTTGTTTATTTAGTTATGTAAAAGTGTGTTTTTTTGTGTTTTTTTGGTGTTTTTATGTGGGGGAAGAGGGCACGGTGCGGGGGATACCGTCCTTCAGCCGCTTCCTGGTGAGGACGCGACTATTATTCGAGTCGCGTCCTCGCGCTATGAAACCCCCCCCCCCACCACGGCCCTACCTACCTGGATTGGCGCGACCTTTCCTGCCGGGATCGACCGGAGCGCCAGCAGCGGCGGGACAGCACTGGAACATCGCGGGACTGGCGATGCCTTACCGGGGGTCGCCGTCTGGAGCCCGGAGTGCTGGACCTGCTGTACCAACATCACGGAGCTGCGGTTTGCGGAGCTCCCAACGCGGGCGGCGCTGATGGACAGCGCGGGATCCTGCGACTCTGCCCGGCTCGACCTGTGGACTCAGGAGCTGCGGACTCCGGCAGCGGGAGGTGGCTGATCAGGAGGTCCGGGCCGCTGAGGAGGAGGATGTTCACCGTCGGGGTTCGGCGTCGGCGTTCCACCAGCCCGGCGTGAGGGCCTGAACATCGGGCCACCCGGGGCGGCGACTGCGGGAGCTCGGAAGGCCCCGACCACGGATGAACACGGAGGGGAGGCTGGCTGGACAATGGTGCCATCCTCACCTTGGTGCCATTTATGTTATGTTGTGTTGTGACTTTCTGTGTTTGTGCTTTTTAAAAAATTTTAATTCAATTTTAATTTTATTTTTAATATGTTTTATTATTTATTTATTATTTATTTTTATTATTTTTTGTGTGATTTTTTTTATGATACTGCCTGTAAGGGAAATTCATTTCGTTGTCTCAAATTGAGACAATGACAATAAATTTGAATACAATACAGTGAGTATTTGGGATTTGGAGAACAGTGCCAAGCGTATTAATGGCGTATTAATTGCTCTGCCAAGGACAAGAAGGCTCTGCAGAGAGTAGTGCGTTCGGCCGAACGCACAATGGGAACTTCACTCACCCCCCTGCAGGAACTATACATCAGGAGGTGCAACTCCAGAGCCAACAATATCATGGGAGACCCCTTCCACCCCTGCAACGGACTGTTCCAGCTGCTATGGTCAGGCAAACGCCTCCGTTGCCATGCGGTGAGAACGGAGAGGTTGAGAAGGAGTTTCTTCCCAGAGGCCATTCGGACTGTAAACGCCTATCTCATCAGGGACTAACTCTACTGAACGTTTTTCCTTCCATTATTTATTATGTAAAAGAATATGTGTGTTATGATTGTGTTTATAGTTTGTTTGGTTGTTTTGTTGTTTGTCTTTTGCACAAAAGTCCGCGAGCATTGCCACTTTCATTTCACTGCACATCTCGTATGTGTATGTGACAAATAAACTTGACTTGATTCAATTTTGGCTTTTGAGGGAAATGGATAAGTACAGGTCCACCACAGATTTTCCAGCACCTCCTATAATCCGGACAAAATCACGAGAGTTCACTTGAAGTACCCCCCCCCCCCCCCCCCCCCCTCCCTGAAAACGTGCCGCCTAGGTCGGGTGAGTGGTCGATCTTGACCTCATCAGGACTTCCGCGCCGATCAGCGGGTTGAATTTGGCCCCTGTGGCCAGGGTTCTGGAACTCTAGCCTGGTCGGAGTCAGCAGCATTGTCCCCATATCTGATTACTGTGACCAATCAACAGGTTGAATTTGCCGAATGCAGCCGGGGCTGGCCAAAGCTGGCAGATCCGTTCCCACAGCCGACATCCATGGTTGACTTTGCAGGATGATATCTTGGCCACGCCAAGGCCGTGATCTCTGTTTGACCAGCAAAACAAATCATACGGATAATAGTTCTGGAAAACAAGGGTGGCAGTAAATCAGTGGTCGACCTATATCTCAAAACCAAAGAACTTGTCAGACTATTGTTTGTGAGGGTGGGTATGTGGGACAGTAGGAATAGCCATATGGTTCTAATGTGGAGCTCGTATGGATTGGACATATCTAATGGCATCCTTTAATTCTGCAACCATTCTGTGGTTTTGATCCCGGTCCATATTTGAACACTTCCACGGCTTTTTTCAGTAAGTCGTGCTTCCAATTTGCAAACCGTACACATTATTTAATTCACATTGTAACATAGCGATTAAATACAAGCCTTGTAATTCAGAGCCATGAACTGAAGCTGTGTTTGAATCCCATGGAGGATTACAATTCAGTCAATTAAATAAATCTAGAATTTAAACTGCACGAATTAGTAATTGTGAAGTTAATGAATTATCTTAAGATCTGTGATTCCTGAAATATTTTTCTGTTCGGGCAAATTTTGTTTTTTTCCTCACTGGGTGTGAATATCACCAGGCAAGGCCAGGTTTAATTGTTTTCAATTTCAGGTTCAGAAATCAATGAACTATCCTTCAGGCTATTTAAAAAGCTGGAGAAACTCAGCGGGTTGCAAGCTAATGGAGGCTTTAACATTTCGGGCCGAAACCCTTCTTCAGATATGGGTTTCGGCCCGAAACTTCCTATTTCCTTCGAAGGACTGCACCCGCTGAGTTTCAGTTTTTTGTGATCTTCGACACATTGCAGGAAAATCCAACATTTGATCCAGGGAGGACCTCATGGAGCATAAAATCTGACAGACTGACAATTTTTCCAGCCTCATTGGAAAAAAGACTGACAATGCTGGAATCTGTAGTAAATAACACAGGACTCTCTCTAAAGGAAGTGTCCCGACCTGAAATCCAGTGTCCACTTCCCTCCCCAGATGCTGCTTGACCTGCTGAATTCCTCTAGCAGCTTTTCTTTCCTCCTTGCTGACAGTTCCTAACAGTTTATTTCAGATTTATTCAATTATTTTAATTTTAATTCCCCGGGTGTAATAGTGAGATTTGAACGTGCTTCTGCACCAACAGCCCAGGCCTTGGACAGGAGTTCAGTAAAGGGCCTGTCCCACTTAGGAGACCTCAACAGCAACCTCTGGTGACCTTGCCCGCCACCCAAAAAAAAAATTGCGTTCGAGGTGACCTGCAACCTCCTACCACCTCCCATGCATATGTTGAAAACCTACCTGGACTATGAAGAAAACCGGCTTCAACTAGACCTGCGACTAAAAAATGATCGATTTTTAAAACGGCAACCTATTTTTAGTCGAGGCTGGTTTTAATCATGATGAAAAAATAGCAGCAACCGAGATGAAGCCTCAACCATGCGGAAACCACTTTCGACCATTAGGGGGAGTGACCAAAACCTCCTGTCACCTCATGGAAACCTTGGGTGGCGGGCAAGGTCACTAGAGGTTGCTCTTTAGGTCTCCTAAGTGGGACTTAATGTAATTGCATCCTTTTTTTATTTTTTGTGACACTTGCATGACTCCAGACCAAGGGGAAATGTAGTTGACATAACTCTGAAGGCGCGTGGCAAACTATCTATATCAAGTAAAACACAAAATGCTGCAGTAACTCAGTGGTCAGGCAGCATCAATGGAGAGAATGGATAGGTACCGTTTTGGGTCGGGACCGTACTTCAGACTGATTGGAGTCTGGAGGAGAAAGCTGGAAAAGAGAGGTAGAAATGGGACATGTCATAAGTGGGATGCAGGTGAATGAGGGTTTGAATGGCAGGTGGAGAATGACAAAAGCTAGATATGAACAGAAAGAAAACCATGTCGGATAAGGTTATCAAATAAATGTAGGAATGTAAAAAATAAAAAAGAGATTCTTAATGTCCACTTCCATCTTGGTTTGTATAATAGTTACAAGAATTTCATTTTGCGGTCAAAACAGAATCACCTGCCCAGCAATTATTTGATGGAACAATTGATTAAACAAATATTTTTTCAATGTTGCCCAAAGACTTTTTCTAATGATTCTATGATTTATTTTCCAGGAAAAGAGGCATCGACGTTGTGCAGGTGAGTCATGCTTTTCTCATTCTAGGCTCTGGAACTTGCTTGATCTGTTGATTCATGCTCGGTGACTTTGTGCAAACATACAAGCTGTTGACATGTTTCATGATATTCTGGGAGGCCATTCTTGCAGTGTGTCAGCACTGTTAATGGATTCTGTTGATGACTTGCTTATTTTTAACGATGGGCGCTACACGAAACAAGAGTCATTTTTAAAGCTGATAATGTTGTGACTTCCACAGGAGGATGAGGATTAGCAGCTTATAGGAGACGACTGATTTCTCAATTGGCTGGGGAACTTTTCTTTTGGTGCATGAAGTAATAAATGTGGTTCTGCAGATGTTGGTCTGTGGGACTGCAGTTAAAGATCTGCTTTTGTCTCTCTGAAACATTGTAAAGAATGTTCTATAAGTTGCAAGAAATTTGGTTATTTTAAGAGTTGGTGTTAGCTGAATGAATGGAGGTATTGTGGAATAAGAGCTGGGTCATTTTACTGTGACGAAAGTGTTTTGTATATTTCTGGGAGGAGGAGGAACTATCCTTCATGTTTTCCCATTGGTGGTATCATTTGTATTGTGCTTATTAAAGTTAATACAAATGGCACTGAGTTCCATTGAATGCAAGGAGGCTGTACAACTAGTTTGGGCTTGATCTGAAATAGTTGAGGTGGAAGATTGTGATTTTTAAATTGTGTCCTTTCTGAGTGGAATACAAAACTGCCAACGATATTTCGTGATTAAGTTTCACTTCTATTCGTGCTACTTTTGATTAACTATACAATCAATGCTTGCAAATAAATGTCTCCCACGTATGTGTGCTTTAAAAGGGGTATTTGTTTACTTGAGAAGTGGCCATAAACCGGTTCAGCAGTGTTTAAGAAGGAACTGCAGATGCTGGAAAATCGAAGGTACACAAAAATGCTGGAGAAACTCGGCGGGTGCAGCAGCATCTATGGAGCGAAGGAAATAGGCAACGTTTCGGCCCGAAACCCTTCCGGGTTTCGGCCCGAAACGTTGCCTATTTCCTTCAGGGTTTCGGGCCGAAACGTTGCCTATTTCCTTCGCTCCATAAATGCTGCTTCACCCGCTGAGTTTCTCCAGCATTTTTGTGTACCAACCGGTTCAGCAGGTCCTGAACTTGTGAAGACTGATTGTATAAATGCATTTTTTGTTTCTTGGTGCTCGAGTCAGAATCCGCATGCTAGAATTTTCTGGAACACCAGGTATCTTAACACTGAACATGAATGGGTTGGGATTGGGTGGATGATAAAATAGAATCTCTTTCTCAAATGCAGCTCTGCAGTCTCGAACACTTGTCTTTTTTGACAGAGGAGGTTAAAGGCAAATTAACCCACCTCTATGTAGGTGGTGTCTTATTTAAATGTTCTAACACGTTTGCTTGCCTCTTATCGTTGCATCTTATTTTATGAAGAATTCTTAAAGCTTCCTTGGCACTGGGTGTCCTGACATCGAAAATTGATATTTGCTAGATAGAATGGGAAAATCTCTCTCTAGCACTGGAGAAACTGGAATAAACTTATCCCTTGTCTGTCATGCCATCAGCAACACCCCTGCAATTAACCCACTTCTTCTGCACCTACTCCAAAGCCGCCACTACCTTACTGTAATGGAGTGACTAGAAAATCGCACAACGCTCCAAATATGGCCTAACCATCTATTTTACTAAAAGCCTGATCTTGGCCACTCCTGTTGCACTGTATATTGATTTTAGAAAAAACGCTGCCACTTACGGCTGTGATTTTTGGCCATCTTACTCTGAGTCCCCCTCCGCTGCGCAGGACAAAAGGATTTTTCCCATCAATTAAAAATAAAAGAGTTATTAGTGTTTGAAAAATGTTGAGATTCTCTCTCTTGAAGGCCACGCCCCTTCCGAGGGACTATAAAACCCGGAAGTGTGGAGGTGCCTCAGTTCTCTGCAAGATGGGGGAGAGAGAGGTCGCAATTCTCAGTCTGAGCTGTGGATAACACTGAACACGTGTCTACTAAACTGTGAATGGTTTTACTCGCCTGTCAGTGCCCTTAATGTGGTTTGAAAATGTAGTTTGAAAATGCAAAAGTGTGTTTTGGTTTGAAAGTGCTAAAGCAAGCTGTGTTGCCTTTGGTTTTGAAATTTTGATGAAAAATAAAACAGTTATTAGTGTTTAAAAAATGTTGAGATTCTCTCTCCTACCAATCACACCATGAAGGCCACGCCCCTTCTGGTGGGAGTGGGGGGAGGGACTATAAAACCCAGAAATGTGGGCATGGCTCAGTCTCTCCAAGATGGAGGAGGGGGAGGTCACGACTCGATGTCTTTAGTGGCCTTGCACCTTGCTTGCAATGGAATTTCAAGGAATAGCCGTGAGTGAGCTGCCAGCACAACAGGCTTGAGTGACTGAGCCGCCAGCCCAAGAATCCATTTGGTCCACAATGTCCATACTAGCCCTCAGGAAACCAGTTCCTTCAGTGCACAACACGCATACTACCGCTCTAGAAAGTCCCCCCCTCCCCCACTGGCCACCACTATTGGAATTGGTGGGGAGGTGCAATATTGCGTTGAGGGACCACTCTCCTGTGTGATGCTGGGATCCAATGGGTCCCACTTAGCCTAGTCGTCCTATAAAGCTGCAACGTGACCACCTGACTCTTGTGCTCAATGTCCCGACCAATGACGGCAAGCAGACCATACGCCTTCTTCATCACTCTATCAACTTATGTTGCTACTTTCAGAGACCTTGGACCCAAGTCCCCACCACTGCATCATTATTGTTAAGGGCCTTGCCATTAACTGTATGGTGCTCTTTACATTAGACCTCCCTAAGGGCAACTCCTTGCATTTGTTTGGATTAAACTTATGTATTGGATAGACTCGGCTTGTACTTGCTAGAATTTAGAAGATTGTGGGGGGATCTTATAGAAACTTACAAAATTCTTAAGGGGTTGGACAGGCTAGATGCAGGAAGATTGTTCCTGATTTTGGGGAAGTCCAGAACAAGGGGTCACAGTTTAAGGATAAGGGGGAAATCTTTAAGGACCGAGATGAGAAAAACATTTTTCACACAGAGAGTGGTGAATCTCTGGAATTGAGTGGTCAATCTCTGGAAATCGCTGCTATAGAAGGTAGTTGAGGCCAGTTCATTGGCTATATTTAAGAGGGAGTTAGATGTGGCCCTTGTGGCTAAAGGTATCAGGGGGTATGGAGAGAAGGCAGGTACAGGATACCGAGTTGGATGATCAGCCATGATCATATTGAATGACGGTGCAGGCTCGAAGGGCCGAATGGCCTATTCCTGCACCTATTGTCTATGTTTCTATGTATTTGCTCTGTAGATGTGTACAAAGGCAAAGAAGCTACATTGATGCATTGCTAAAATGCTCCATATCTCAGCAAATATCTTGACATGGTGGCTTGTAAAAAATAACTAGTCAGCCCACTTGATCACCACCAGAGTTTGCAAAGACAGTAAGTCAAATGACCATGTTCAATGCTGGTGTTGTTGGCAGGATTGATTATTGGTTGGGGCAGCTTCTCGTGTCGTTTCCAGTTTTTCTTCATCTTTCCCTTTAAATCCAATAAACCAAGCAACTAGGTATTTTGTTCGGAATGGTTAACATTTGAACAAGACTTGTTTCACAAATACAGTGAGTTTTGATTTATGTGCTAATGAAACTAAAAGCAAACAGAATTCTAACCTGGATCATTCACTCCTCCTAGTCTCTAGTACCAAGAGAGTTGTTGCATTGCCATCCTTGGGGTGAGATATGCTTATGTGCCACCTTTTTTTGTGTTTTATTTGACTGTGGCTGGCACTGTTTCAAAACTAGCATAGCTTCTCTCTCCTGGCAATATTGCTGTCTATGTCTTGCATTGCGAATGGCTTTGTGTCTTTTTCACACTAGCTGTTTGTTCATCAAGAGGAAATTCTTTGGAACCACTTGAAAATGTTAAATCTATCTCAGATGTTCAATTTAGGTACTTCTGACAGTTAAAAGCAGAATGCACTTTAAGCTAATTATTTTTCATAGAACCAGCATCTGCAGTTCCTATCCACACACACACACACAGGCAGATAAGAATTTGTTTTGGTATCATGTTTGGCACAGACATAGTGGGCTGAAGGGCCTCTTCCTGCGCCAAACTGATACCAAGACAAACTCTTATCTGCCTGCGTGTGTTGTAAGGAACTGCAGATGCTGGTATATACCGAAGATAGACACAAAGTGCAGGAATACCTCAGCAGGTCAGGCAGCATCTCTGGGGCAAAAGGATGGCTGATATTTCAGGTGTGAAGAAGGGTCCAGACCCAAAACGTCACCCATCTGTTTTCTCCAGAGATGCTGCCTGACCTGCTGAGTTAATCCCTCACTGTGTGTCTATATAAAGTTGTTTGCAATACAGTTTAGCTCCCTTGTAGTTTATAGTCTTGCAAAGATGGGTCATCTTGTTCAGCATGGGCAAGTTAGGCCAAGGAGCCTGTCTGTCTGTGTTAGTTAGCAGGAAACTTGTCTATTCCGTCAAGTAGTTCAAGGCAATATCCCTGTCAATCTCCCTCTAACATAGAAACATAGAAACATAGAAAGTAGGTGCGAGAGCAGACCACCAGGTCCATCGAGCCCGCACCGCCATTCGCTCATGGCTGAACACTAAACAGACACACTTACCCACAAACAGTAGACACAAGACACAGAACACAAGACACTACCCTCCCCTTTATACCGCTATCACCCCTCTCCACCCCAAGAACCTCGTGATCTCCTGGGGGAGGCAAAAAAACGGATAAAAACCCAGGTCCAATTCGGGAAAAAAAACCGGGAAATTCCTCTCCGACCCCAATCTAGGCGATCGACACTTGTCCAGGAGATCACTCAGGTCTTACTATACTAACCATACCTAGGTCCATATCCCTGCCCTCTCCCCGTAGCCCCTTATCCCCTTGGCAGCTAAAAAAACATCTATTTTAGTCTTAAATATATTTAAAGTTTCTGCTTCCACTGCTCCCTGGGGCAGTGAATTCCATAAATTAACCACCCTCTGGGTGAAGAAGTTCTTCCTCATCTCAGTTTTAAAAGAGCCCCCCCTTATTCTGCAACTATGTCCCCTAGTTCTAGTTTCCCCGATCATTGGGAACATCCTCGGTGCATCCACCCGATCAAGGCCCCTCACGATCTTATATGTTTCAATGAGATCGCCTCTCATTCTTCTAAACTCCAAAGAGTAGAGTTCCAGCCTACTTAACCTTTCCTCATATGTCAATCCCCTCATTGCAGGAATTAATCTTGTAAACCTTCGCTGCACTGCCTCCAGGGCTAGTACATCCTTTCTTAAGTATGGACCCCAGAACTGTACACAGTATTCCAAATGTGGTCTCACTAATACTGTGTACAGCTGCAGCAAGACCTCCGTGTTTTTATACTCAATCCCCCTAGCAATAAAGGCCAAAACTCCATTGGCCTTCCTGATTGCTTGCTGCACCTGCATACTAACTTTCAGTGATTCATGTACTAATACCCCTAGATCCCTTTGCGTTGCATTACAACGCAGCTCCTCTTCATTTAGAAAGTAACTTGCCCTATCATTTTTTTTCCCAAAGTGAATGACTTCACATTTATTAGTATTAAATTTCATCTGCCAAGTTGTTGCCCACTCACCTAGCTTATCTATATCCTTTTGCAGACTCTTCCTATCCTCCTCATCCCCTACTTTTGCTCCCATTTTTGTATCGTCCGCAAATTTTGATATATTACACTTGGTTCCCTCCTCCAAATCATTTATATAAATTGTGAACAACTGGGGTCCCAGCACCGACCCTTGCGGAACCCCGCTAGTTACCGGTTGCCATCCCGAGTATGAACCATTTATCCCCACTCTCTGCTTCCTATTTGTTAGCCAATCCTCTACCCATGCTAATATACTACCCCCAATCCCATAATTTTTTATTTTTAGCAATAGTCTCTTATGTGGCACCTTGTCAAAAGCCTTTTGGAAGTCCAAGTATACCACATCCACCGGTTCCCCTTTATCCACCCGGGTTGTTACTTCCTCAAAGAATTCGAGCAGATTCGTTAAACAGGACTTCCCCTTAACAAAACCATGTTGGTTCTGTCCGATGAAGTCATGTTTATCCAAGTGCCCCGTTAGTGTTTCTTTAATAATTGTCTCTAACATTTTACCCACCACCGATGTTAGACTAACCGGTCTATAGTTACCCGCCTTCTGTTTACTTCCTTTTTTAAATATAGGTGTTACATTGGCCATTTTCCAATCCACTGGGACCGTTCCTGCCTCCAGGGAGTTTTGGAAAATTATCACCAATGCATCCACAATCCCCACCGCTATCTCCCTCAAGACCCTTGGATGTAATCCATCAGGCCCAGGGGATTTATCCTCCTTCAGTCTCATCAATTTCCCTAATACCACCTCCTTGGTGATCTTAATAGTATTAAGCTCCTCCATTCCTACCGCCCCCTGTTTATCCAGCGTTGGAATATTTTTTGTGTCTTCTATGGTGAAGACTGATACAAAATACTCGTTTAATGCCTTTGCCATTTCCATGTTCCCCACCAACAACTCTCCAGTCTCACCCTCCAATGGACCAACGTTCACCTTAGCCACCCTTTTTCTTTTTATATAGCTATAAAAACTCTTACTATTAGTTTTTATGTTGTTCGCTAAATTCCTTTCATAGTCTATTTTCCCCGTCTTAATTAATCTCTTAGTTATTTTTTGCTGACCTTTAAATGCTTCCCAATCCTCTACCCTCCCACTATCTCTGGCTACCTTATATGCCCTTGCCTTCAGCCGAATACTATCCTTTATAGTTTTACTAAGCCATGGCTGACTGTTCTTACCCTTACCCCTTTTTTTCTTCATAGGAATAAATTTTTCTTGAAGGTTATACAGTATACCCTTAAACGTACACCACTGCTCATGTACCGTCTTATTCTTGAGTCTGCTATCCCAGTCAACTTTGATCAGCTCAGTCCTCATACCTTCATAATCCCCCTTATTTAGACTAAGCACCCTAGCCTGAGTTTCAACCTGCTCCCCTTCTATTTGAATATGGAATTCGACCATATTGTGGTCACTTGTTCCCAACGAGTCCCTAACTATGACATTTTTAATTAATCCTGCTTCATTACACAGGACCAGATCCAAGATTGCCTCCCCCCTTGTCGGTTCTGTGACATACTGTTCTAGGAACCCGTCTCTAATACTTTCTATAAACTCTTCCTCTAGTCTACCCTGCCCAGTTTGGTTTGCCCAATTAATATGAAAATTGAAGTCCCCCATGATTACAGCAGTTCCCTTTTTACATGCGTCAACTATTTGCAGATTTATGTTCTGACTAACAGCGTCACAGCTATTTGGAGGTCTATAAATTACACCCACTAGTGTTTTTTTCCCCTTATTATTCTCTATCTGTACCCAAGCTGTTTCACTATCCTGATCCTTCAACGCAATATCCTTCCTCTCTATTGCCGTTATTCCCTCCCTTATTAAAAGGGCCACCCCTCCTCCCTTTCTTTCCTGTCTATCTTTCCTAATTGTCGAGTACCCCTCTATATTTAACTCCCAGTCCTGATCCCCTTGCAGCCATGTCTCCGTAATGGCCACGATATCATAACTATATATACTTAATTGCACCGTTAATTCATTTATCTTATTACGAATACTCCGTGCATTTAGATAAAGCACTTTCAGATGATTTTTACTACCCTTCCTTTCCGTTTTTGCCCCTTTTACATCTAAAGCTTTATCTTCACACATTCTGTCTCCTGTCACATTTTGACTTTCCGCTTCCCCACTGATACCCTGCTCTATTTCCTCTACACCTGCCGTTATTACCCCCCTTGATACCTCCCCCCCGCTACTTAGTTTAAAGACCTCTCTACTGCCCTAGTTATATGATTTGCCAGGACCCCAGTCCCAGCACCGTTCAGGTGAAGTCCGTCCTTACAGAACAGATCCCCCCTGTCCCAGTACTGGTGCCAGTGGCCCAAGAAACCAAACCCATTATTCCCACACCAGTCTTTGAGCCACGCATTTAGCTTCTTAATTTTACGTACCCTCGCCGATTTGGCCCGTGGCTCAGGTAGCAATCCGGAGATCAGTACCCTCGAGGTTCTGCTTTTTAATTTATTCCCTAACTGCTCAAACTCCTTCAGCAGATCCTCCTTCCTCGTCCTTCCTATGTCATTGGTCCCCACATGGACCACGACCACTGGATCCTCCCCCTCCCACTGCAAATTTCTCTCCAGCATCGCAGAGATATCCTTAACCCTAGCACCGGGTAGGCAACACAGCCTTCGGGACATGTTCTGCTGGCCGCAGAGAACCCTATCTACCCCCCGAATAATACTATCCCCTATCACTACGGCATTTCTTCTACCTCCCCCCTCTTGAATGGCCTCCTGATCCACGGTGCTGCAGCCAGGTTGCTCATCCCTCCCACAGCCCCTGATCCCGTCCTTACATTGAGTAAGAGCCTCGGTCATGCTCGTCAGGGACAAGGGCTGTGGCTCCTGCCGCATCTCCTCCTGGTTCCCCCTACCTGCCTCGCTTATGGCCACACCTTCCTTTCCTTGCTCACTGCCTACTGAATTAGTTAAACTGGTCGGTGTGACCATCCCCTGGCACAAAACATCCAGGTAATACTCCCCCTCCCTGATGTACCGCAGCGTATGAAGTTGGGTCTCCAGCTCATCAATGCGGAGCTGGAGTTCCTCTAGCCTCAAACACTTACTGCAGCTGTGGGGATCTTCTACATCAATGGTGTCGACAAATTCCCACATCTCGCAGTATTGGCACATCCCCTGACCGCCCATCTTATATAAGTAATTACTGGTCCTATTTAAGAATCCCCTACTGTATTGATACACCCCTTATTTATATAATCCTACCTCCTATAAATGGGAAAGTACTCACCCCAGCCGTAAATTACCTACTGGTTTGGCTGTCTAGTGGTAATTCCGTCCGCTCTTCCTGTCTGGTCCACTGCTCCCTTGCAGTGCGTGGCAAACCTCTTCGCCTCTCCCAGAATCCTTAGCCTCTCAAGCGTATTGCGTGGTCTCCTCTCTTCAGCCTCCTCTCCTAAGACTCTCGAGCCAAAGACTCACACTTTTCTCACAGGGCACTTCCCTCACTAGGCCGCTCACTCACTGCCGCTCGCAAAGGGCTGTCCTGCTTAAATTGACTGATAAAATTGCCTATTTACCAATTTACACAGCCAATTCCTCAGTTTTCAACTGTTTTCACCCCTCTCCTCCCACTTGGGCTAGACCCAATCAGTGGTATCTCTAGCTAATCTGTTGCTGCTGTTGCTCCTCCCAAATCTACAGCAGCTCTAAAGCCAAGGGATGCTGTCACAAGGGATGTTGGTTAATTTTGCAGCTGATTCCACCCATAACTATATATATATATTTTTTTTTTTTAAACTGCTCCTTGGCAACCCTCGTGCTTGACTTGATAACAAGCCGCAGAACATATTTTTGTCAATGGTCATTGGCTGTGAAAGATTTTTCTTCTGGATGCAATTTGCAATGTATTTGGACAACTATGACACTTTGGTAGAAAGTCAAATACCATCAGTCCTGTTTGTTCCTGTCGTGGGGACATTCCGTAAATTGGTGTCCTGAGATGGATGCACAGTGCTGGAGTAATTCCTGGATCTGGCAACATTTCTGGAGAACATGGACAGGTGATGTTTCAGGTCCGCATCCTTCTTCAGACCTGACCTGAACTGTTGCCTATCCATTTTATCCAGAGTTGCTGCCTGCTGACCCGCTGAGCTGTTCCCACACCTTGTGTCTATCTTTGGCATAAACTGACATTTGCAGTTCCTTGTTGTTAAAATAAGTATTCCTGTCCTGTTTTTCATTTTCACTGTCACCTGCAGGTGTTTTATTTCTCTGTCCATTCATTTGCAGAACTTTTCTCCTGGTATAATTTTTGTCATGGATTCCTCCCATCTTTTTGTTTTAATGACTTTTCTTTGTCTCTGGATTATCTTGAAGGTGTTTTCCTTTCTTCCCAGATATTCCTACTGGTGATTCCGACTCGCCATCTCTTCTCTGATGGAAGTCAGCATTCCAGAGTTGACCTCTGACTATCCTGCTCCATTTCCCCCCTCCCTCCTTACCCCCTGCCCCATGTGTTTGCAAGATGTGGTAACTGCCTTGTGTAGTTGTAAAGAAGAAGTGTATAAGATAATGAGGGGGGAGATGATTGGAAAATATCTGGGTTGGAGGAAGATGAGGAGAAGAAATCTTATGTGGAGCACTAACACTGATGTAACAATGCTCTGAATTAAGTGGCTCTCTTCTTCCATCTATCACAGAGGCTTGTTCTTGTCCATCTGTACAAAAGTAGACTGATGTACCTTTTCAAAATGTCCTTTATTTCAAGTTATCTAGTCATATATTTGCCAGTTCCCAGTCGGAATACCAGAAAGTGGAAATGGTACATAGTGGATGAAGATACTGCTTTTGACGGGTTCACCTGCAATCTTGATCGTTGCCCAGCAACATTTGGAGATGGATGTAATGTACTTGGAACTTTCGCCGACCTGCCGCAGTTGTGCTTATTGGTTTTGGATGAAGCCTGGATGCAAATGTTTGCATTAAAGTTAGTAGCCAAATAATGGCACCAAAAACCAGCTAAGTGTGTGAACTGTAGTCCAGATCTCGTGGGAGATTAAGTTAGCAGGAGAAATCCAAACACCATACTCGGCTACCTAAACCCTTGAGGT
Organism: Leucoraja erinaceus; assembly: GCF_028641065.1. NCBI lineage: Eukaryota > Metazoa > Chordata > Chondrichthyes > Rajiformes > Rajidae > Leucoraja > Leucoraja erinaceus. The sequence continues at coordinate 1,545,864 of NC_073385.1, read as the reverse complement.
CAATCACAAATAAACGGCTATGTTTATACTGACCTCCCACTCATCGTTGACTGTATAGCATTCCCTTTGAAGGTGGAAGACAAATATTTTAATACTTTGATCTTATCCAAAAAGCTTAACAATATTTGCTTTCTTTTAAGTTCTGTGCGGTTCATTTAAAATCTCTACAAAATGGTCCAAGTGAGGCTGAAGAAGGTGGTCTATGACCCGAGCGGATGGAAAGATTCTTTATTTTGGAATCTTGTTTAAAATGGGGCTTTTTAATTAAAATCGTTATTCTCCATTTAATTATTTCTGATGAAAAGGGCCCCTCACTTTAAATGTTGACATGCACTGGAGCGTGGAGGAAGCAAGCCCAGGAAAAGGTTCCTCAAGTCTGCTCTGTCTTTCATTGAGATTGTGGCTGTTTTGACTTTTTACGTTGGTTCTGTTTCCTGCCTGCGCCCTTGCTCTTTGATCTCCCCAAAAGTTGCCTATGGATGTAGACCTCCCTCCACAGCACTCTAATGGGAATGTCAAATTTTGTAAAGCTTTCCCCACCCCACAAGTGCAAGGATTGCTCATCTGAGACTACACACTCATTCTCGACCCACTGACAAGGGGAAACGTCCACTTCATATTTTTCTGACTGGGCTGGTGGATCTTGTTGAATGTATGTTTTTCAGGCTGGAAGGCAAGAATGATGCTCCTTGAGAATTTGTACTGAGTCCAGATAAGTGGATTGATAGGATGGGTGCAGAACTGTTGATTGTCCTGTTGATGTGTAGAATTGAGATCAGAGTCTCAAAACAAGGATTCGGCTATTCAGGAATGTATTTTGGATGAGCAATTCTCTATCAAAGAGGGCTTTGGGGGAGTAGATTGTGTATATTTGACAGGTTGATAGATTTTTGGATATTAAAGTAATTGAAGGGTATTGTTAGTGACGGAAAGTGACATTGAGGTGAGATTAGTCATCATCTTGTTGAAAAGCCTACTCTTATGACTTCAGTTTATTTTTATTGTGTTCCACTATTTTCCCTGGTGCCCAGTGATGACGAAAAGTTGGGCACATTGATTAATTCCAACATTTGCAGGTAATGCAAGTCCTGGAAGTACAGAATCAAATACTGCAGCTCACCACCCTTGGCCCACAATTGCCTGATGGTCCAGTAAGGCAAATATGACTATTCACAAAATCTATGGGGAGAGAGAGAGAGAGAGAGAGAGGGCGATCCAACAAGTTCGAGACAGTAAGTCATAATTGAGATTTTGTTCATTTAAGAAAAACCAAGTTGAGGAAGATTTATCCAAGTCCTGCGCAGTTATTTCCTCAAAATCAATTTTTTTTTTTTAATGGAATGTTGTTATGTAGACAAAGATTGCAGAACCAGCTTTCAGAGATGGAAATCTGTGTCAAACTAGATGTGGTAAGCATGAAATTCCCAATGATGGAAACCCGTGTAAACGTGTAAAATGTATCGACCTGTTTTTATTCATCTTTGGTTGCTTTCCTGGTTTCCATGTCCATCTGAATTTCCTGTCCCTCCAATTTATTTTAAGTTGAAAATTAAAACACCAGATATTTTATAGCTACTTTATTATTTAAGAATTGCAAGTGTAAATGCTCTTATGAATTAATATTAAAACTTAAAAAGGTGCATGTACGTTGCAATTTATTTTTAGGTTTCTCTTTTGGCGGTGCTGGCTCGAAGGGCCGAATGGACGACTCCTGCACCTATCGTCTATTGTTGGTTCCAGCAGCTTACACATTCTGTTCTGTTTATGTCACATTTGTGGCAGTGGGGTTGGGGTTGGGGTGTGTTACCGTAGCAACTGAGGGACAGATGTGGCCAGCGGAGGTTCCTCCAATGCATTTTCTCACGGTTAAAATTTTTGACTTCTCACAAGCTTCAAATCGCCAATGAGAAGTGGTAGAGATGAGAGAGTTGGCCAAGTGTTGTCACCTTGATCTAAGCCGACAGATGGGGAACCTCCTCTGTACAGTCGACTGTTAATTGTGGTGACGGTGTGGCATCAGTATCCAGAGAACTAGAATATTGTTTTGAAGATGTAAACTTGCATTCCACCACAATTGTCGTCACATTTATTTAGAAAATGCATTTAAAAAAACAACTCTCGTTGACCAAAGTGCTTTACATTTGTTATAAGAATAGTATAAACAAACAACATCAAGTCTTCTAATGTTTTTGTGCAGATTCCCCGCTTGAAAGGGATCTGATTCATCCACCCCGAAATGATGAACTGGATTTCACTCAATGACCAAACCACTTCTTTCCCATTTTTTTTCCTCCTTTTATGTTGGCAGATTCAGCAATTAATTGACAGTTTCACTTGATTTATTGCTTCAACCATTACTTTGAAGGCATTTGGATGTTGTAGGTCTTAAGGTATTTAACAGTTTAGTCTTTTAGCAGGTGAAAAACTGGCTGCCAATCGGGTGCTGTGGATAATCGGTCCTGCATGCCTTCGCTGGCGATCGCGGCAGTTTTTAGGACAGTCTCTTAGATTATACTGTTCAAGTTTTTAGCCGCAAGTCAACGTCCGTCTTGTTCCTCGCTTGTGCGCCCTTTTTTAAACCCCCGGGCGGAACTCGGCTTATCTCCGCTTCTCTGTTCACGGTCGGGCTGACTCTACTCCCAACCGACCGGGCTTTCTCTGCTTTCTTCCCCCCCACCGGGTTGACTGTTCCCAGTTGGGCTGAAGACTCAGCCTCTTGTCGGTGGCTTTTCTGGACCTGTCCGTGGCCTTCACGGTACTAGGCCCCCACCCGACGCCTGTGGCTGCTACTGGGGTTGGCTGTGGGCTGCACAGCCCTGGATACATTCCAGGTAAGCTGCCACCGTGCTTGGTGACCCTTACCGCCCCTGCTTGTTTTCCTAGCTCTTCCCTGAGCTGTTGCTTCCCGTTCCTACCTTTTTTCTTTTTGGCGCCAATTCAAAACCATTTGGCTTGGTGCTGTTCCACTTGTTTCCAAATACTACTTCTATTTTTAACTTTTGTTTTCGATTCTTCTTGCTGGCCTTGTTCTTATCTTCGTTCTTTTATCCTCGTCGCCAATTGTTGTGTATTCGGATGCTTGTGAACAGTCTTGAATAAAGGCTCGGACACGGGAGGAATCGTACAAGCTTCTTTACTGCAGGACGCCACCTTGTCCTTTCTGCTCCTGCGTACTTGCCCCAGACATCACAAGACACCAATTACTTATCCTAATTATCCCATACCTAACACTCCTCCCCCTTTAACTTGGAGGCCGGTAACACCAATTATATTACATACACAATACTCCTCCCCCTTTAACTTGGAGGCAGGCAATACCTTTCATTACAGTTTGACTTGACAAACAAACTACACACATATATACATATAGCCCTCGCTCAGTGGACGTCAGGAAAGGCTTGGGAGTACAGATACGTTTTTAGTCTTGGAGTCGATGGAGGGGGCAGTTCTGATGGGAAGAGGGATGCTGTTCCACAGTCTAGGAGCTGCAACCGCAAAGGCACGGTCGCCCCTGAGCTTATGCCTAGACCGCGGGACATTCAGCAACCCCAAGTCGGCTGATCTGAGGGACCTGGAGGTGGTGTGGTGGGTGAGAAGACTTTTAATGTAGGAGGGTGCAAGCCCATTGAGGGCTTTGTAGACATAGAGGAGGGTCTTGAAATTTATACGGAACCGCACAGGGAGTCGGTGAAGAGAGGCCAGGATCGGGGTGATGTGGTCCCTTTTTCGGGTGCCCGTCAGGAGTCTCGCTGCGGCGTTTTGGACCAGTTGCAGGCGGGACAGGGAAGATTGGCTGATGCCAGTGTAGAGGGAGTTGCAGTAATCTAGGCGGGAGGAGATGAATGTGTGGGTGATCTTTTCGAGGTCGTCAAGCTGGAGGAACTGTTTTATTTTAGCTATCGTCCGAAGCTGAAAGAAGCTAGCTTTTACCATGGCATTGACTTGTTTGTCAAATTTCAGTGCTGAGTCAAATATCACGCCAAGGTTTTTGACGTGAGGTTTGAGTAGTGGGATAAGGCTTCCAAGGCTGCCTGCTATCATTTTGATTGAGTCCGAGGGGCGAGAAGGATGACCTCAGACTTACTCTCATTTAGTTGGAGGAAGTTCTGGGCCATCCAGCACTTTATATCCTCGAGGCAGCGGGTAAGGTTAAGCAGATTTGATTGGTTTTTGGGCTTCAGGGGGAGATAGAGTTGGGTATCGTCTGCGTAGCAATGGAAGGAAATGCCTTGGCCCAAGGGGAGCATATACAGGGAGAAGAGAATGGGGCCAAGGATGGAACCTTGTGGAACCCAACAGCAGAGATTAGCTGGGGAGGAGAAAGAGTTGCCTATGTTAGACTGCAACTTGGTTTTAAATCATTAAATCCTGAAACCTCTGAATATTCAGTTCCTAGCTCTGATCCTCTTGCAGCCATGTCTCTGTAATTCCCACAACATCATACTTACTAATTTCTAACTGGGCCTCAAGCTCATCCACTTTGTACCATCTTGTTGTATCTTTTTTCCCTTTATACCTAATCTGGGAACATTTTGGGGCAAAAACATCAATTTTTTGCTGTGTGTGTGTGTGGGTGACAGGCCCTTTGGCCCAACTAGTCCACGCCAGCTAGTGGTCACACCTACACTAGTTCTATCCAAAGCACTGGGGCCATTTAACCTACAGACTTGTACATCTTTGGAATGTAGGTGGAAACCAAAACATCCTGAGGAAAAAACCCATGCGTTGACAGGGAGAAAGTACTAGCACCATACAGACAGCGCCCATAGTCAGGATCGAACCCGCATCTCTGGCGCTCTCGGGCAGAAACTCCTGCTGCGCCATTGTGCCGTTATTTGTCGCAACTGCCGTAAATCAGCTTGGATTGGGTTGAAGCAGGGGAAGAAGGATATGTGGGAAATTCGCCCGCTTCCATTGGATTAAGCTGGGAATGAGAATGGGGTAGATTTCCAGTGAGAACCAAAGATCTTAGAGCAGAGCAAGATGGGCTACTCCTGAAATACAATAGGCTGACGTGTAGTACGCTACGGAGGGGATCCTGGGCATTTTTCCCCGCCCATTTTAGTAACCGGAGCCTACCTGACCCGACCCGATTCGCAGTGTAATCAATGTTGCAATGTTACAGTTTGTGTGTGTGATATAGGGTTAGATTCATCATTCTGTCAGTTCAAACTTCTTGTCAAGAATAAAATTTGACTCTGGTAATTGTCTTGTTTAATGTTTTTTAAATCTTTTCTTTTTAAATGGCTCACAAGCCGTGTTTGAGTTGATTTTGTACTAACCGGAACCGACCCGACCCGCAGGGTGATTGACATTGCGGGGGAAGTTTTTGTGTGTGATATGGGGTTAGATTCATCATTCTGTTAGTTCATAATTCTGTTAATTCTTGTTAAAGAATAAAATGTTTATAAACACACATACATGAATGTGATATAAATGTATAGAATCATATAACACACACAATTATAGTTCTCCCGATCCAATGGTGAACTTTATTTCAGACTAGACAAGGGACATTAAATAAGAAACATTGTAAACCTCCCCGCAACTTCACACACACTATAGCCCCTCTCCCTGCTCCCCCCCCCCCCCCCCCCCTCTCTCCCCGCTCCCCCGCGACCCACACTCCCTCTCCCCGCTGCACCGTGCCACACACCCCCTCCCCCCGCGCCCCACACACCCTCTCCCCGCTGCGGAAACAAAGATCCGATCTTTGGCCGGAAGCAAGATGGCGGAACAAGATGGCGGGGACTGGTTGCTATAATGGGTCCTATAATCACCCATGAATCCGCCCATGAGCGTACTACACGTTTGCGTGAGAGTAATCCATCTTGCTCTGCTCTAAGATCTTTGGTGAGAACGGGATTAGATTCGTTGTCAGAACAGAGGAAGTGCCGTCTGATCACCTGAGAATTTGAAGATTGCCTTTTGTCTGATGATCCCTACCTCAGTGTGATTCACTGACTTCAGGGAAAATAATTCGCTACCTTTCACTCTTGTGTTTAATTAAGCATGATTGTGCCTAATGTATAGTATGGTTGTTATTGAACAGTATGCAAAAAAAGAAAGTCACTTACTTGGGTATAAGTGACAAAGTACCATTGATGGGTGGGTGGGTGAGATGACATTTGGGGTTTAGGGACGGGGGATGGGTGGGGATGTTGGTTGGTGGTTTTATAGTTGTTTATGGGGGTGGGGTAATAATAATAATAATAAATAATATCTTTTATTGTCATTGCACATATGCGCAACGAGATTTGGTATGCAGCTTCCAACCGAAGTCATAACATAAATGACTAATAACATTTGGATTTAGATATTGATATCCCGAGAACATGGATTGTAAAAAGAACAGTAAAACAGTCAAAACAGACTAAAGTGCAGATGTGTCTGTGCGACGTGACCATCCGAGGGAGACAGTCCAGGGGGGATGGGGGGCACTCAGCAGGGCCGGGTTCAGAGCCGCCCGCTATAGCTCTGGGAATGAAGCTGTTTTTGAGTCTGGAGGTTCGGGTGTTGTTGGTGGTGTTGTAGTTATTTATCACTTTGGTGCTAGTTGCTCCAGGTCCCCATGCCGTCCTCTGGTTCCTGGCTCCTCCACAACCACGTTCACTTGTGCCTTTCCCCGAGCTTCACGGGGAAAACAAGTCTCCTCAGAGCCATTGTAATGGAGCGTGAGACTTGAATGGAACCAGTGTTTTTGTTAACAAATGCAGCCTGTGGCAAGAGGGCTGTCATCAGCTGGAGTATTTACATGTCAAAGTGCCTTTTAAGAGTTAAATTGAGACAATAAATAATTAGCCGGATAATGGTTGAAGTTTAAATTGAAGCCTGCCTTCCCCCCCCCCCCCCGCACATGATGTCATTGGTGACCAAAATAATACTGAGTAGGTTGTACTTGGAATGCAAGACTGCTTTAATTGTGCCTAATGTCTATGCACCCACACACACATACAAAGTATGTTAATTTAGCAACCTTTTTAAGTTGTGTAGACTATGACTCATGGAATGTTGTTTGTATGTGGAGAAACTTTTCTTTTTTTTGTACATTTGTAGTTAGTCGTGGAGAAAGCCGAGGCTTCTTCCTTCGTCTGTGGAGGGTTTTCCGCTTTTACCACTTTTACCGCTTTTGAATGCACATTTTAACTTTTTAATAATGTTGCAGTCAGTCCTGGAATTTATAAATATTCCCGAGGCTCAGGATCGTGACACTGGGAACAGGAATAGCTAGGGATATGGTAGAAATCTTTAGCAATTGGCAGATTGTTGCTGTGGTTTTTGACCTGGTAATTATATCATTGGACACTTTTTTATTGATTTAACGTTGATGGATAAACTGGTTCATTATCTCCATCAAAGGTTTTGAAGTGAGTTTTCTCATCTCTAGTAACAGACTTGTTTAATATTAGAAAGACCAAGCACTGTTCTGGTTCTTTATCCAATGCTTTTGTCTCCAGAGCTGCCGTTCTGGCACTTCAGTCTTATCACTGAGTAAGAGCATTCTCCAGGTTAACATTGCCACGCCTAAAGCCAGCTGTTTGCCTTCCCATTTGGAGATCTGAGCACTTGGGCTTCCATCTTGACTCATCCACTTGCTGAGTCTTAGTTCTCTGTACGAGACTGATCCCATGAATGACCGGTTGAGCATATCCGATTCAGATTCAGATTCAGATTCAATTTTAATTGTCATTGTCAGTGTACAGTACAGAGACAACGAAATGCATTTAGCATCTCCCTTGAAGAGCGACATAGCAAACGATTTGAATAAAAAACCGGGGGGGGGGGGGGGGGGGTGATTGGCAGTCACCGAGGTACGTTGTTTAGTAGAGTGACAGCCGCCGGAAAGAAGCTGTTCCTCGATGATGAGTGTTTGAAGGCACTGGGCCTGTACTCGCTGGAATTTAAAAGGATATGTGTGGGGGACCCCATTGAAACTTACAGAATTGTAAAAGACCTGTATAGAGTGAATGTGGAGAGGATGTTTCCACTAATGGGAGAGTTTAGGACCAGAGGCCATAGGCTCAGAATAAAAGGGACATGCCTTTTAGAAAGGAGATGAGAAGGAATCTTAGAGAAACTTACAACATTCTTAAGGGGTTGGACAGGCTAGATGCAGGAAGATTGTTCCCGATGTTGGGGAAGTCCAAGACAAGGGGTCACAGTTTGAGGATAAGGGGGAAATCCTTTAGGACCGAGATGAGAAAAACATTTTTCACACATAGATTGGTGAATCTCTGGAACTCTCTGCCTCAGAAGGTAGTTGAGGCCAGTTCATGGCTGTATTTAAGAGGGAGTTATTGATCATATTGAATGGTGGTGCAGGCTCGAAGGGCCGAATGGCCTACTCCTGCACCGATTTTCTATGAATTTCTTTAGTCAGAGGGCGGTGAATCTGTGAACTCTCCTTCTTTCCCCCCCCCCCCCCCCCCCCCCTGCCTTCTGTTGTTGCAATGAATTCCCCAGATTCACCAAACTGACTAAATAAATGTGTCCATTTTCTTTCTAAATGGTGTGTCCTGTTATTTGAGGCTAGGCCCTCTGGCCCTACACTTTTCCACTAGTGGTAACATTCTCTCCACATCCGCTCTATCCAGGCCTTTCACTATTTGGTAAGTTTCAATGAGCCCCTTCCCCTCATCCTTCTAAACACTAGTAAGTACTGGCCCCGTGCCGTCAAACACTCATCAGAAGACTTGTTCCTCTTTGTCTGCTTGTTGCAATTCTTAGCTTGAGATAGTATTCCAGACCTTTCTTTCACCGATTATTACTGTGGATATCTCCTTGTTGGTCCAGGCAAGAATGAACTGCTCCCATGCTATTTAATTCCTGTCCTAGAAACATAGAAACTAGGTGCAGGAGTACGCCATTCGAGCCAGCACCGCCATTCAATATGGTCATGGCTGATCCAAAATCAGTACCTCGTCCCTTGATTCCGTTAGCCCTAAGAGCTGTATCTAACTCTCTCTTGAAAACATCCAGTGAATTGGCCTGCACTGCCTGCTGTGGCAGAGAATTCCACAGATTCACAACTCTCTGGGTGAATTGTTTTTCTCATCTTAGTTCTGTGTCAGTTGTGTCTGTTCTCAGTGACTGTTTAAAATGTGATAATTCTTGGGTTAATCCGTTCTAGGGCCCCCATCTCTTTGCGGGGCTGTCCCTCAACGTTTCAGTGGCCGTGCTTCTGTGATGAGCTCTCTGGCAGCAAGAAAGATAGCTATCTCAACGTTGCTGCTCCCCGCATTGTTACGGGCTCGCCATGATATCAGGAAGTGGGTTGGTGCGCTAGGATGTAGATTGACTCGAGCATTCAGCAGCCTCAAGTGTGACTTCCTCTGATTTCTGCCTGGTTTTAGTTACTTAGATCAGCATTTCCTTTTTGTTTGACTGCTAGATTGTGATGACTTTGCCTTTGGTGAAGGAAGGGCAAAGTTAGGGAGTTGGGAGAAGGTCCCTTCCATCAAATGTATATAATGTCAGCAGTTTCATCATTGACAATTTTTGGCACATTGACACGTTGTAATTTTTTTTCATTCTTCCAGTGCACAGCTCCTCCATATTGGTCAATAGTGAATAGTTCAAAGTAAACTTTATTGTCAATTCAAATAAATTGGATTGAAATTGCGTTTCCCCATACTCCAAATGTGCAAGTAATATTTATAACACAGACAGACAATATACCAATAAGATGGACAATATACATTATTTAAAATATTCACAGTGTGCCAAACTGTAGTAAAATTTTGAGGTATGTTATTAAAGTGCAATAATAAAGGTGCAATATAGAAAAGTGCAAATAGCATACTGCAGACATTGAGTTAAAGTTAAATGGTCATGGAATTTTCTTGAGTGTGTTGAGTAATCTGATGGCCTGAGGGAAAAAGCTGTTTTTGAATCTGGTGGTTTTGCTCCACATGCTGCGGTAGCGCTTGCCAGATGGTAGGAGGGTGAACAGTTTGTGTGCTGGGTGGGAGGTGTCTTTGATGATATTGGTTGCTCTCTTGCGACAGCAAGATGGGTATAAGTCCTGGATTGCAGGTTGGGGTGATCTGGTGATCTTCTCCGCTGTCCTCACCACTCTCTGGAGGCAGATACGATAGTGGCATTTGAGAGGTTTTTAGACGGGGACATGGATCATGTGTAGGCAGAGGAGATAAGTTTAACCTGGAATTATGTTTCTCACGGACATTGTGAGCCGAAGGGCCTGTTCCTGTGCTGTACTGATCTACATTTTATGTCATCAACCCACTTGGACACTTTGACAGACACAAAAAGCTGGAGTAACTCAACGGGTCAGGAAACATCTCTGGAGAAAAGGAATTGGGTTGAGACCTTTCTTCAGACTGACCCAAAACGTCACCTATTCCTTTTTCTCCAGAGATACTGCCTGACCCACTGAGTTACTCCAGCTTTTTGTGCCTATCTTCAGTGTAAAATGTGACAAAATGCAGATGGTAGCACTGCTGTGGTCAATGTCCAAGTGTACAATACACTAATATCTACCAATATTTCTGATCTGTAAAAGTACATCCAGAGCATAGAAGCACCTTTATCAACTGTTTGTGATCAAAGGTACAGGCTGTTAGCTTTGCTGTACTTTGCATCTACTATTAATATATAAAACAATTACATACATAATTTGCAGAAAGCAACTTATAACAGATCGACCCTGTGTCGCGGAAGCTCTGACATGAAATTTTTAACTTTCTGAAAATCTTATGAAGAATCTTTTAAAGAACTTTTTTCTTCCAAATTAGTTAAGCTTCCCTAACTTTAACACTGGCGAATCAAGTGATTTGGAGATGGGCAGTTTGGTCGTAGTTTGTCTGCGGCAGAGGTGCTTTGCTTTCCTTTCTTTCTTCTCTCTCTCTGCGGGTTAGTGGTGAGCTGCCGTGATTGCTGTTTGGGGGTCTGTACGGGAGCGTGCTAGTTGCTGCAGGCGTCTCGTACCAAGTGGGAAGGAGGCATCACCATGTATCTTCTCTCCACCTCTCCCCTCACCCACCCCTGCCGCTGAGCTGCAACAATCGTGTTGGGGGGGGGGGGGGGGGGGGGGGAGGTGTATGTAGAAATTGAGCAGAGCTTGCAGTGCTGAGAAGACTCGCTCACCGACTCAGTGAGGCCAGCTGGCACCACCTCCTACGCTATTTTGGTTTGTTACTGACACAAAAAATTTGGGTTACAAACTGGGGTTGCAAAGCACCAGCTAGATGTGGTTTGCCCTGTTCTCTTCTTCTACTTCTTATTATTCTTCTTCTTCTTCTTGCGAATGAAACATAAACCAAAGGAATAGTTAGATCACAAGCCGGGTGTTGAGCAGCCAGGTTGTTGCCTCTGTTGGCATCAATGTCTGCCAGGCCCTGACACAGCTCCATGTGGTGGGTGGTAGAGCGGGCACCCAGAGATGACATGGCTGGCTGGCTGTTGTTCTGCTCCACATTCACAGGCTGGGCTCTGGCGGAGGGAGCCCCCATCTCCACACGCTGTTCTCTGTTCTTTGATTGAGAGGGAATCTTATAGAAACTTACAAAATTCTTAAGGGGTTGGACAGGCTAGATGCAGGAAGATTGTTCCCGATGTTGGGGAAGTCCAGGACAAGGGGTCACAGCTTAAGGATAAGGGGGAAATCCTTTAAAACCGAGATGAGAAGAACTTTTTTCACACAGAGAGTGGTGAATCTCTGCCACAGAGGGTAGTCGAGGCCAGTTCATTGGCTATATTTAAGAGGGAGTTAGATGTGGCCCTTGTGGCTAAGGGGATCAGAGGGTATGGAGAGAAGGCAGGTACGGGATACTGAGTTGGATGATCAGCCATGATCATATTGAATGGTGGTGCAGGCTCGAATGGCCGAATGGCCTACTCCTGCACCTAATTTCTATGTTTCTATGTTCTCTGCTAACTGCATATCTGGGAACATTGACGAACATCCAGATTTGTTTTACACAGCTTTGATCGAAGGGGGAAAAGAAACCACACAATACAACTTGAAAGAGAAGTGGCAACATCCAGACTTTTTCGTTAGTTTGGGCACGCTCCTGGAGGATTAGTCTTTCAATATCTCGTATGAAGCTTCCGATTCTCAGAATGGTGGATTGAGGAAGATTTAAGCAAATATTCACTCTTGGATTGCCCCGAAGAAAAGATTTAGCTGTTTTTTGTTTGTTTGAGCAGCTTTTTCGTCCCTTGAGATTGTGTATGAAGGCATGTTCTCCAGAAAGAGTGCCTTCAGCTCCATATCAAAGGTTTTAAAGGTCTTTTATGGTCACGTGTACCAATTAAGGTACAGTGATATGCAAATTACCATACAGCCGTACTAAAAAAAAGCAACAAAACACACAACTACATAAAAGTTAACATAAACATCCACCACAGCAGATTCCCCACAAGTGATGGAAGGCAATAAAGTCCCTCATTTTTCTCCCGTGGTCGAAGCCCCCGCGTTGGGGCGGTCGAAGCCTCTGCGGCTTGGAGTTCCCGAAGTTGGTCTCTGACCAGAGACCGCGGGCTCCGCGATGTTAGTCCAAAGGCACCCGTGGTAGAGCTCGGAGATCGATCCAAAGAAGTCAAGAGTGTTTTATTGTCATAATGTAATAAAAAGGAACTGCAGATGCTTGTTTATACCAGCGAGAGACACAGAATGCTGGAGTAACTCAGTGGGTCAGGTAGCATCTCTGGAGAAAATGGATAGGTGATCCAATCTGAAGAAGGTTCCCCACCCAAAATGTCATTGATCCATTTTCTCCCGAGATGCTGCCTGGACCGGCTGAGTTACTCCAGCATTTTGTGTCTAACTTTTGTGTTTTATTGCCATATGTACCGAAATGGAACAATGACATTCTTACTTGTAGCAGCAGCCGCTGCACAACAGATTTGTAAACTCTGGAGTCAATAGATAATACAATAAACAAACTAGAAAAGTGCAATAGAAAATAACAATGTCGTGCAAAAGCCCAAAGATCTAGTGCAACCAAGGCAGTTCGTAGTTGGAGTTCAATAGGGTGATTTCACCAAATGTCAAATGAGCGTAGATCCCCCCTCACGTGACCGAAAATTTTAACTGGAGGACATATGTCACATCGGTACATGTTGGTGAATGTGGAAATACGCACTTTCACACCCGTTAAAAACATGGAAAACGGACGATTTTTGAGCTGAAATTTTCTGTGCTAGTCAGGGTGACCGTGAAGCACAGCGACCTAAAGTTTCAGGCAAAAAAAAAGATAGAAAGTAAGGTAATTACAAGAGGGAACTGAAGGTAGAAAACAGCGGAAGTGAACAGCAAACATTTGCCGTGGAGATTTAAAGATCCAAAATATCGGGAATTATCGCGTTTGCTCGCTGAATTCCATCAAAAGTAAGGCATTATTAACTTACTTTTGATGAAATTCAGCGAGTAAACGCGATAGTTGTAGGGAAGAAGCTGTTCCAAAACTTTCTTAAATATTAAACATTTAGGAGAGTTGCAATGTTTCTCTAAATATTATTTTCTGTTTCTTTGGCAATTTTTTCTGCAGTCAGGACACCTGCAAGTTGTTAACCCCACAAACTGACTTATTGTGCAGATTTGCATGCTCTTTGCCAGCAACCACCCACACACCAGTTCTATCCTACATACTGGGGGACAATTTACAGAAGCCAACTAACCTACAAGCCTGTCTTTGAAATGTGGAAGAAACCGGCACACCCGGAGAAAACCCACACGGTCACGGGGAGAACAAACAAACTCTGTACAGATGGAACCCGTGGTTTTGGATCGAATCCAGGTCTCGCGCTGTAAAGCAGCAACTCTACTGCGATGACACTGTTGGAGTTCATCGTTCATAACTGCCCTAAAGCTGTAGGTAGTTGTCGAAAATGTATGTTTCTGGTCTATAGAGAAACCAGCTTACCAACAGTATACGGGAACAGAACCCTTGTGTAAATCAGGGTCTGCCTGTACTGTACTCAGCAGATAAAAAGATGAAATGTGCTTAGAAACATAGAAACATAGAAATTAGGTGCAGGAGTAGGCCATTCAGCCCTTCGAGCCTGCACCGCCATTCAATATGATCATGGCTGATCATCCAACTCATTATGCAACTACAAGATCGATTCCCTGAGTCAGTTAAATTGCAGACACCCAATCATCCATCTTAGACTGGGTAAGTAAACCCACAATTTGATTAGCCTAATGCTAACCGATTCGGCCTGCACCATATTTCTGTAATCTTAAGAAATATACCCCTCTAGTCCTTGGCCAGAGTACTCATCCTCGGATGAGTCGTCACTGATTGCACTCGGAACCGCTGTTACTCTATTAATCCTACGGACGGAAATGTTTAGGCTTTCCTACCCACGGAAGATGCATTATCTAGTCTATCTATATTAGTAAAAGTCTGTTCTTGACCGGTTTTGGCCATCTGTGCTGCGATTTCCGAGAGAACGCCGCCACCTACGGCCGTCATTTTTGGCCACCTCGCTCAGAGCCCCCCTCCACCATATGTGTGCCGAGGATTTTTCCTGTCGATGAAAAATGACAGAGATAATTAATGTTTTTACAAAATTCCCCATTCTCTCTGCTGCCCCCGCTGGAGGCAGGGGAAGGGACTATAAAACCAGGAAGTGGTGTGCCTCAATTAGTCTCTGCAAGCTGGAGCTCTGTCAATTAGTCTCTGTCACTCTGAGCTCTGAATGACACTGAACAAATGTCTGCAGCACCTGCAGCTTCATATCTTCCTGCCATGTCTCTGGTAGATCCTATTGTTCCTGTCTCTATTGTGGTTGTATTGTTTCTGTCTGTTTTTAAAAGTGGTCCCAAGGGCTGTCTGTCAACCTAGTGCAGCTGGCAACCCAATGAAAAGCGATCCCATGGACCATAGCTGCACCCCTGATTTCAGCTGCTGTACATTACTTAATATCACAAAAGTCAAACCGGCCGCTCTTACAATATTAATAAAGGCTGCAACTGAAATGGGTTGAAGGCTGGCACTTATTTATTATTAATGGTTCCTATTGGCTACCGTTAGCAAATTATTTTTTCTCTCTCGTGAGCTTGCAGAAATAATGAATGGAGCAGAGACCAGATCCTACTGGTACCCGCTTTATATTGAATATTTTCATGCTCATTTGAAGAGAAGAGGATGTCATCGCATTGCCAGTAACTATATAATGATCTTCATGCCTCTTTCTACTAAGACTCTTGTGGGGAAAACCTGCCAGTTTTGGAAAGCTGGTTGACTATTTATTCTCTGCATTTCCCTCTAGTTCAAAATCCATGGAATGATTTTGTGCCCTTGAGTCCTTCTGTAAAGGATAGTGGGGGTGGGGCCAGACCCAAGATGCAATGTGCTGCAGTGCTCTCAGTCTTCCTGTAACTTTATCTGGGCTGCTTTGAGTAAGTACCATGACTTAATGTCACCATCCCAAGGCAACGTGTAATGGTGGCTGCAAACAATCGCCCAACGTCTCAATGCAGTCACACAGTAGACAGATAGGATGGAGAATTAAACCCTCAACATAACACATTGTTAAAACACAGCCTTGAGTATTTGAAGCAATCTATCCTGTTAAGCAGTGAATAATAATAATAATAATAATAATCTTATTTATATAGCACATTTTTAGTCAACTTGCATTGACCCCCAAAGTGCTTCACATAATTACATTACATTTACACACAGGCAAAGGTGGGTGAAGTGTCTTGCCCCAAGGACAGAACGACAGTATGCACTCCAAGCGGGATTCGAACCGGCTACCTTCCGGTCGCCAGCCGAACAGTGAAGGGAAAAAAAACAAATCTAAGGGTGGTTTGTGATGGTCAGAAGAGATTCCTGAGTTGAGGATATATCCTGTGAAGAAATCGGCCTGAAGAAGGGTCTCGACCCAAAATGTCATCTATCCATGTTCGCCAGAGATGCAGCCTGAGATGCTGAGTTAAGGGCCTGTCCCACCAGCATGCGATAGCATGCGTCTAGCGCGACCAAACGTGGTCGCTTGAGGCTTGCGGCCTCGTGTGGCCGGTCCCACTTCGATCGGTGGAGGCGTATGGAGTTGTGTATTAACCAGCATAATACAGTTCATTGTTGCTGCGCATTCATTAACCAAATATTTGAAAGTTGTGGAATTCCTGTATCTACAAAAAACAGTACAGCAACCTGTCTAAACCTCATTGACACCGCACAAACATGCAGTCCTTTGCGCATAAGAATTAACGCAACAGATTTCACATCATCTCCAAGTCATCCCATATTCTGACTTGGAGGTGCTACATTTCATAGTCATGCAGCACGGAAACGGACTCCTCCAGCCCCACTTGCCCATGCAGACAAAGATACCCCATCTACACCAGTCTCACTACTCCATCTTTGGTCCATATCCTTCCCGTTCCTTCAATGTTGTGTAAAATCCCTGGAACTTGTGATTAGTATAAGTTCACCACACTGCGCAGTTCCCCATCAATCTCAAGGAGATCTATTGATGGGCACTCAATGACTGGCATTGTCAATGACCCTCAAGTCAAAGAAGAATATATTTTTAAATAACTCCCAATCATAAAATCTATTCTGGTTATCTTTTCAAAATCCTTCAGCTTGACTTTTGCTAATTCACAGCCTTCCTCTTTAATTTGCGTGTTTATATAACTCTTCTTTTGATAATGCTTGGCATTAATTCTATTACTACTTTTAGATGTGTGAAAAAATGCTTTGGAACAGAATTTCTCCAGATTTAGTGTCTTTTTTAAGTGTTGGTATGGTCATGGAAGCAAGACTGTGGATAGACTGCTTCAAGCAGGATTTGAAGGTTATTTTTGAGCAGCAATTTCATTTGCTGGAGGTCGCCTAATGTTTTACAACTATTGCATTAAAAGGAGGGGGATTTAATTACACTAAAGAGTCTGTCCCACTTACGCTATTTTTTTCGGCGACTTGTGGGCACACGTCATAGTCGCAGCAGGTCGCCAAAAATATTGGAAATCCAGCGGTGACCAGAAAATGGTTTGACTGGGTGACTACTCACGACCATCCAGGCGTCTCCCCGCGACTGTCGGGGTGTTTGGTCGTGAGTCGTCACCCAAAGAGTCGAACCTTTTTCTGGTCGCCGCTGGATTTTCAACATTTTGAACATTTCGGCGACCTGCTGCGACTCTGACAGGGGCCGGCAAGTCGCCGAAAAAGCCACGTAAATGGGACAGGCCCTTTATTGACTAGATTTTACTTAAAGTCTAGCATGTAGCGTTCTGCAGCAGAGAATTTGTTTTCTGTTGCAACTGCTAAAGTCTTGCGTCATATGACTGTTCTGTTTATATAGCTCTGGTCATCAAGTATTCTAATTCTTATCTTTTTAATGAGTGTCACTTTAGATTGCAAGGGAGATAAAACTCTCATTTTAACTAAGGGCTTGTCATTGTGATGGCAAGATATAGTCTCATGCAAATGTAATGCTGCAGGGGGAAGAACTGTGGTGAATTCATGTTTGATCTGAACAGATGCATGGTGCTTAAATGGTGGTCATGTTCTGTTATGAGATGCAGTTTTAGTATCTTTTTATCAACAAAATATGGTAATGATCTAACTAGTGCTGTTGAAGATATAATATCGTAGCGATCCAGTCTATTGACACAAAATGAAAGCTTGGTCCCACTGTAATCAACTTTATCTTGATTAGAACGAGTGTCAAGGGTTATGAGGAGAAGGCAGGGAAATGGGATGAGCGGCGGAGCTCAGGTATGATTGAATGGCGGAGTCCAGAACAAGGGGTCACAGTTTAAGGATAAGGGGGAAGTCTTTTAGGACAGAGATGAGAAAAACATTTTTCACACAGAGAGTGGTGAATCTCTGGAATTCTCTGCCACAGAAGGTAGTTGAGGCCACAGTTCATTGGCTATATTTAAGAGGGAGTTAGATGTGGCCCTTGTGGCTAAAGGGATCAGGGGGTATGGAGAGAAGGCAGGTACAGGATACTGAGTTGGATGATCAGCCATGATCATATTGAATGGCGGTGCAGGCTCGAAGGGCCGAATGGCCTACTCCTGCACCTATTTTCTATGTTTCTAGTAGACTCGATGGGCTGATTGGCCTAATTCTACTCCTATAACTTGTGCGCTTGTAACAATTGTGGTTAAAATTCAAGTATAGACAACCCCCCAACCTGCGCAATAGGCGACGTGGAAATTCCCACTCGCGTAAACCATTCTGTACCCGGTCCGTAGGCAGTTTGTAATGTCTACAACACTGTACGAACACTCACGTTTACATCGGAAACAAGCCGGCAATGGCGGTGGTGCTTACCCAGGAGGCCGCACTCTACAGAAAGTGCCCCAACGGCGAGACTTGATGATTCTGACTTGCCTGAGGGTTGACGGAACATAATCTTTGCGTAAGTCGGCGAGTGCCTCGAATTACAACTGGAATTTATGAGAATAAAACCCAGTTTTAGTAACCAGGTTTATGGAAATACAGTTTGGTGATCCAAATATTTATTATTAAATATATTCAGTGTCACCAAAAGTGAGGCTTGTTATTTGACATTGTAAACAAATGGTTAAGAATGAAAAGGGAGTTCTTGTCGTTTTGGAGGATGTATGTACGTACATTGAAGCTGCAGTACATATGGGGAGTCTACATATCCCTTCCAATGTGCAGCGATGCATAACAAACTGCCAGGCTGTGTATACACACAGCCCATCATACAGTCCTGTGACCACATTTTAATTATTTAACATGACAGTTTCCATTTTTAATTGTTTTAGGGCTTTAGCATTTAGTGATGTGGAAAACGTGGAGTTTTTGTTATCATTGTGGATTTTGGCTTCACTTACTTTGTACCAGACAAGCGTGTTTACTTTAACGAGTCCCTATTACTGCACTGTTGCAAGCACGAACCTGAAGCCGCACGCCTCAGTATCCTTTTGTGTGCTTGGCAGAACGCTACAATGGAAATGATTTGGAACCTGTCGAAATGTTCCAGGTTGCAAGAGGAGCTATTGTTTGTAACCTATTCCATTGTTAATGATTTGTTTCACTGTTTTACTGCCACCAGGACAGGTGCCCATAATCTTATGTCCTAAATCATAGTCATTCTTAAGAGTGTGCCGTGTGCTTTCTGCCTGCTTGCCTGAGGACTGATGCCAGCTGCCATTGAAGTGATAGTCTTTGAAAAGACCAGCAATGAACGGTGCGACTGCAGAGGCTTCATAGAGTAAGCTGGTTGGATTCCACTCGGCACGGAGCAGTATGGCTCGTGCAGTTCAAGCTAGCTTGATTTTTCTACTCCCTCCACTGCTTCTGATGGAAGTCTCTTCTCTTTTTGTAGCTCACTGGCAAACACATTACTGTTATTCCATTATCCACTGCGGAACGATCAATTTGAAGCCATTATATTCTTTCATTACTGCAGTAGCCTACAATTTCTTCCGTGTCCTGAGTTTCTGAATACCCCAGTTAATATTAAACCTGGATTCGGTAAATAAATCTTTAATTTCTCTGTTTTGTGCATTGTCATTATGAATGTTAAATACAGTAAAACCCGGTCAATAACAGCCATGGAGAGAAGTGGGGGTGGTGGAGATGGTGTCTGTTATTGCTGATTGTTTGCTATAACGGGGGGGGAGGTAAGGTTTAACCCAAGGTCAGGAGGGGCTAAACAAGCAGGTATTGATGATGGATGGCATTTATATAGCGCCTTTCTAGATACTCAAGGTGCTTTACATCGCATTATTCATTCACTCCTCAGTCACACTCGGTGGTGGTGAGCTACTTCTGTAGCCACAGCTGCCCTGGGGCAGACTGACGGAAGCGTGGCTAAGGTCCACTGCGCCTACGGCCCCTCCGACCACCACCAATCACTCACACACATTCACACACATTCACACGCAGGCAACTGTGGGTGAAGTGTCTTGCCCAAGGACACAACGACAGTATGCACTCCAAGCGGGATTCGAACCGGCTACCTTCCGGTCGCCAGCCGAACACTTAGCCCATTGCGCCATCTGTCATCCCCTGGCCTCAATTGCAGTGAATGAGGGGCTGGACGGGATGGGTACTCGCGCTGCCTTTGTTGCTCCCTCCACTCCCATTACTGGCGCCAGCTCAATGGATAACTGTTGGTAATGGGATGGGGGAGTGTGTGGGTGGGCGCAGTGCAATGGGAGCCTCTCTCCGCTATCACCAAAACCCTCGATAAATAGAATAGAATAGTTTCTTTATTGTCATTGTAACATGGACCATGTACAACGAAATTTAAAATGTCAGCCAGTCAGTGCAGCATTCAAACATTTCTAAAAGCTAACGATACATACACGGTAAAATATTAAAGATAAACAACTAAATAAATATCACGAACACAGCACGCATACACACCCAACCCTCCATCCTTCTGTCGATTCCACCGTTACCACAGTCCCTTAGTCTGTATCGCCCCTGCGTTCCTTGGCGGCTACATTTAGTGCTTTTATAGCAGTGGGGTAAAAACTGTTTTTTAGTCTATTTGTCCTTGTCCTTGTAGATCTGTACCGTCTGCCTGACGGCAACAGTTCAAACAGGGAGTGTCCGGGGTGGGAAATGTCCTTTATGATATTCTGGGTTTTTTTGGTGCAGCGGGAACTGTGTAGGTCCTCCAAGGTAAGGAGAGGGCAGCCGACAATCCTCTGGGCGTTGTCAATGGCCCTCTGGAGCGTTTCCTCTGAGCCGCTGTGCAGCTGGTGTACCACACGCATACACAGTATGTTAGTATGCTCTCAATGGAGCACCGATAAAAGGACAGCAGCAGTCTCTGAGTGATGTTGTTCTTCCTGAGCACCCTCAGGAAGTGCAGTCTCTGCTGGACCTTTTTCAGCAGCGCAGAGGTGTTCACGCTCCACGTCAGGTCCTCCTCAATATGGATTCCCAGGAAGCGGAAATCCGCCACCCTCTCTACACAGTCCCCTCTGATGGTCAGTGGTACCATGTCCGTTTTATTCTTCCTGAAGTCTATTATTACTTCCTTTGTCTTTAAGGTGTTGAGGAGCAGGTTATTTTCTTCACACCACACTGTCAGCTGCTCCACCTCATCCCAGTAGGCGTACTCGTCCCCCCCGGAGATGAGTCCCACCACCGTAGTGTCATCCGCAAATTTGACAATGGTGTTGCTGTGGTGGGCGGGGGTGCAGTCATGTGTGTAGATGGTGTAGAGCAGGGGGCTCAGTACGCAGCCCTGTGGAGAGCCGGTACTGAGGATGAGGGCCGTGGATGTGTGATGGCCCACTCTGACTCTCTGGCTGCGACCCGACAGGAAGCTATTTATCCACGTACAGGTGGAGTGTGGAAGTCCCAAGTCCCCCAGTTTGTCCACCAGTTTGTGGGGAAGGATGGTATTAAAAGCAGAGCTGTAGTCCACAAAGAGCATCCGCACGTAGCTCCCCCGCTGCTCCAGGTGAGACAGTGCAGCATGGAGAGGTCCATTATTGCGAGGATTTACTATATCCCACCCTGCATGGGTTAGTG
This sequence comes from Leucoraja erinaceus, assembly GCF_028641065.1. Lineage (NCBI taxonomy): Eukaryota > Metazoa > Chordata > Chondrichthyes > Rajiformes > Rajidae > Leucoraja > Leucoraja erinaceus. Next base: position 1,524,409 of record NC_073385.1, on the reverse strand, counting down.
TCATCCCAGTGAAGAGTAGACGGTCGTGACACCTGATAAGCTGTGGCTGTGAACTGTTGGACAATACACTTGCCTCTTGTAAAGACGATTGCAGCTTCTAAGCCCATTCTTCACGTTTTGAAAGCAAAAATCGAGGCTGACATCAGAGCACAATATCAAAGAGATGCTGCACTGACAGAAGTGCTATTGTTCAGATGAAATGTTGCTTTGAGCTGACTGATGCCGTTTTAGAGAGGGGTCGACCTTGATGTTCCAGGCAATATGAAGGATGTCATAATGAAACTTTGACTGACTGGGTAGAGCTGCTGTATCCAGGCTCCAAATCCCCATGGCAACGTTGCACAAGTCCCTTGAGCAACTTCACTTTTTTTTTAAATTCTATTTTCTGTGCATTCCTCTTTTCAGTGGTACTTTGTTGCATGCACATTGGCTACAGGTTATTCTAGATCTCTGGCACTGGTGGTGTGAAGCTTTCGTGTTTAGAAACATAGAAATTAGGTGCAGGAGTAGGCCATTCGGCCCTTCGAGCCTGCACCGCCATTCAATATGATCATGGCTGATCATCCAACTCGGTATCCCGTACCTGCCTTCTCTCGATACCCTCTGATCCCCTTTAGCCACAAGGGCCACATCTAACTCCCTCTTAAATATAGCCAATGAACTGGCCTCGACTACCCTCTGTGGCAGAGAGTTCCAGAGATTCACCACTCTCTGTGTGAAAAAAGTTCTCCTCATCTCGGTTTTAAAGGATTTCCCCCTTATCCTTAAGCTGTGACCCCTTGTCCTGGACTTCCCCAACATTGGGAACAATCTTCCTGCATCTAGCCTGTCCAACCCCTTAAGAATTTTGTAAGTTTCTATAAGATCCCCTCTCAATCTCCTAAATTCTAGAGAGTATAAACCAAGTCTATCCAGTCTTTCTTCATAAGACAGTCCTGACATCCCAGGAATCAGTCTGGTGAACCTTCTCTGCACTCCCTCTATGCCAATAATGTCCTTCCTCAGATTTGGAGACCAAAACTGTACTCTGAGCTCTTGGTTTCCTCCTCAAAACGAACAAGATGTTAGATTGATTGACCAGTGTAAATAGCCTAAGACAAAGATCTGCAGATGCTGTTTAAAGAAAACAAAAGTGCTGGATTAACTCGGCCGGTGTGACTGCCTGAGTGTGAAGAGGGCATCCCGATCTGAAATGTCATCCATCCACGTCCTTCAGGGATGCTGCCCGATCCACTGAGTTACTCCAGCACTTTGAGTTTTATTTTTACCGTGAATAGCCCCTTGTGTGGAGGTGAGGGGAAATCTTGTTGGCGGGGAGAATGTTAAAAATAATGTGGGATTAGTGTAAATGATTACTTTAGGGTTGGCAAGGGCGCGGTGGGCTCGAGGGCTTGTTACTGTACTGTTTGACTTGGATTTTGTGGTGGCACAGAGGCAGAATGGTATTATTGCTGCCTTGCAGTTACAGAGAGACCCGGGTTCAATCCTGACTACAGGTACTGTCTGTGCAGAGTTGGTACCTTCTTCCTGTGGCAGTGTGGGTTTTCTCCGGGTGCTCTGGTTTCCTCCAGCAATCCTAAGACGTGCAGGTTTGTAGGTTAATTGGCTTTGGTAAATTTACAAATTGTCTCTAGTGTGTAGGATGATGATAGTGATCGTGTACGGGCTAATCGGCTGGTTGGCGAACTCGGCGGGCCAAAGCGGCTATTTCCACGCTGTATCTCTAAAGTCTAAAAACTCCTTCGGCAGGCGTCGATTTTCTTTGTGTCACTGTATTTTGGAGCTTTCTGTGACAAATTTCCTGCATTGCAGCCAATTAGTGGCTTCATTAGCATTGAGATACTTTGGAAAATCTGGTTGTGAAAGCTCTGAATTAATGCAAATCTTTATTTCACTGAGATTAATGTTTGCAGTTCAACAGCAGGGAAATTGCTCTCGTTTCTTATTCTGGATTAGAGGCCCATTGCTGTTTTAGTGGATCTGAAATTAATCTGCAGCCTTTCAATATGCATGTTTTATTGCATGGTGAGATTCCTTTCTAGCTAGTAAAAGCTCTAAATATGATTGTCATTGCTGTGTGAAGTCAGTTACACTCCCAGACTTTGCAAATAACCACAGCTGCACAATAATAATGAACAGTCATAGGGTGACACAGTGTGGAAACAGGTCCTTCAGCCCAACTTGCCCACACCAGCCAACATGTCCCAGCCACAGTAATGACACCTGCCAGCGTTTGGTCCATATCCCTCCAAACTTGTCCTCTCTATGTACCTGTCTAACTGTTTCTTAAACGTCGGGATAGTCCCAGCCTCAACTACCTCCTCTGGCAGCTTGTTCCATACACCCACCATACTTTGGTGACAAAGTTACCGCTCGGATTCCTATTAAATCTTTTCCCCTTCAATCTATGTCTTCTGGTCCTCGATTCCCCCACTCTGGGCAAGAGACTCTGTGCATCTACCTGATTTATTCCTCTCATGAATGTGAAATGGTGTCTGTAAATGTGCACAATTTTACATGTGAAAGTTGTATTCCAAGTTTAGTGGCATCCTCCCAATCTGCCCCAAGGCACCACAATTGTTGAGGCTGCCATTTGGAGTACTATCTTCAGTTATGGTCGCCCTGTTATATAAAAGGATATCAACAAGCTGGAGAGAGTGCAAAGAAAATTTGCAAGGACTTTGCCAGGACTTGAGGGACCGGGCTACAGGGAGAGGTTGGGCAGGCTAGGACTTTATCCCTTGCAACACAGGAGACTGAGGGGTGATCTTGTAATGGAGTATAAAATCAAGAGGGGAACAGCTGGGGTGAATGCACAGTCTTTCACCCAGGGTAGGCAAATCACAAACAAGAGGCCGTATATTTAAAGTGGTGGGGGGGGGGGGCAAGATTTAATTTAATATAGACCTCAGGGACAACGTTTCCACTCGGAGGGTGGTGGATATATTGGACGAGCTGCCAGAGGAGGTAGTTGAGGCAGATACTTTAAAAGCATTTAAAAGACACTTGGATGGATACCTAGATAGGGTAACTTGAGATGTGGGCAAGTGGGATTAGTTTAGATGGGGTATCTTGTTCGTTGTGGACCGAAGGGCCTGTTTCTGTGCTGTACTGTGATTATTCTTGCCATTATTCATTGGATCACATGCTTGCCTTTGAATCAGGAGATTGCAAGTTTAAATGCTGCTTTATTTATAGACTTCAGCCACTCCTGAAAGAGTGCTGCGTTGTCTGAGGCGCTATCATCTGATTTAGATTAGTTTAAAACGAAAAAACCATGCAAGTGTGGTTGGAAGTAGAAGACCTGGTGACTACTAGAGTATGAGCAATACATCCCTTGGTACCCTGTGCTATTTTGGTTCTTTGATCAGCGTCAGAGTTGTGAAGAAAACATCCTGTCATCTGCACATACCTCATTTTTAGCGGGACATTGACTGCTGCAGTTCCTCTACACTTAATTCTCCTCTCAATTGACCTTTGGAGTGTGGGAGGAAACCGGAGCACCAGGAGAACACCCTCGCGGTCTCGGGGAAAATGTACAAACTTTCTGACTTTCAGCATTTGTAGTTTTCCCCCCCCCCCCCCCCCCCCCCCCCCCCCCCCCGCCCGAGTGCAAAATAAATGAATGCCTACACTTATGGGGAAGAATTCAATGCAGACAAATGACCAAACACAAGTTTCTACTCAATCAATAATCAACTTTATTGGAGTCATAAATTATTTAACTTTCTCGTGTAGTAAGTGGTTCTTGCAAGCTCCACATCAAAGCACAGGAATAATTTTATTTTCCCTTCCAGTTGCTGAAAATCCTTGTTGCCAGGACTGCAGTATTCGAGGCAGAGGTTTTGCCTTGCACTGCTGCTGCAGTTGCATTGATACAGTTCCCACCGTACGAGTTCATTCCAAGAGCTCTACCGAGTGTTAAAAAAATCAAACCCGTGTGAAGCCATGTGTCCCAAACATTATGGTGCCCTGAAATGGGGGGACCATGTTTTAACACAGCTGTAACTGCTCCATGGTGGAACCAAAATGTATAAAATACCCTTTAATTAAATCGGACAATGTGCACTGTAACATCATGTGATTTTTTTTTTTTTCTATTATCTATTTCTCCAAATCTCAAATTGTGGAGTACAAAGGCAAATAAATAAATGATGGGTCTTTGTCCCAAACATTATGGAGGGCACTGTACTCCTGGTCACTGTGTGGGTTTCCTCTGGGTGTTCCAGTTTCCTCCTACATCTCAAAGATGTGTGGGTTTGTATGTTAACTGGCCTCTGTAAATTGCCCCTCGTATGTTGGGAGTGGATGAGAAAGTGAGATAATGTGGAACTAATGTGAACGGGCGATCGATGGTCCATGTGAACTCAGTGGGCCAAAGGGGCCTGTTTCCATGTGGCGTCTTTTTTTAACCCTTTACATTCTCCCCGATTTGTGTTTTCCAAGATTGATGGGATTACTCTGAAAGTGATTTTTTGTTTTCAGATTCAGATTCAGATTCAATTTTAATTGTCATTGTCAGTGTACAGTACAAAGACAACAAAATGCATTTAGCATCTCCATGGAAGAGCGACATAGCAAATGATTTGAATAAATAATAATAAGTGTCCAGGGGGGGGGGTGGTGATTGGCAGTCACCGAGGTACGTTGTTTAGTAGAGTGACAGCCGCCGGGAAGAAGCTGTTCCTCGACCTGGTGGTTCGGCAACGGAGAGACCTGTAGCGCCTCCCAGATGGTAGGAGAGTAAACAGTCCATGGTTGGGGTGAGAACAGTCCTTGGCAATGCTGAGCGCCCTCCGCAGACAGCGCTTGCTTTGGACAGACTCAATGGAGGGGAGCGAGGAACCGGTGATGCGTTGGGCAATTTTACCACCAAAACTGTGAATAATAGTGTCATTCTGCTCCAAAAATAGATTTCTATTTGTGCTTGGTTTGCATGAGATGCTTTTCCCCTGTATGGTCAAAACTGTTTTGCTGTATATTGTAATGAAAGCAATTTTAATTCCCGGCTGCCAGAATGAATGGTTTTTCAGTCCAATTCGTGGTATCATTATTCTAAATGGTTTCAAGCTGTTCCTCGTTTCTCTCCCTGTGCTCACAATGAATGGACTTCCTCCATTTCCACCCTGTAACCCTGCTGTGCAGCACACTGCCCTATTGGGAGGAAACTCTGACATGGCAAATGCTGCTTTAGTGCCTTTGTGTCCAGTATTCGCTTGGGTTTCTGTTCTGCATTCGCTCTCCTCTGCACAATAATCAATACGATTGTGTTAGACATGTCTTGCTTGTTTCCACATAGAAGTTTATGCTGCCATTAATGGTGGAGGCAGATTCTTTCATAGTTATAATTTGTCAGGACTGGAAGGTCAAGACAATTGTCTGTGCAGTCGGAAGAAAGAACCAACTGCGTACACAATTCGGAGCTGTTTCCAGGCTGCCCCGGGGCGTTCATTAGTCTTTCAACAAGGAGACTGTCGAAACCACTTTTGTTTTGGTCAAGAATAAAGCAAATGGTCTTTGGTCACTTTTTAAAAAATTGGTGAACATCCCAGGTTTTCTCCTGACTCCTCGCTCTATTTTCCATTTCTTGTGGACATTGTGACTTGCATTGCCTTGTCAAATCTACCGCAAGTTTGTCCGATCCAATCTGGATGATGACTGAAAACATTGATCAGCAACTCGAACATGCGGCTGGCACTAATTTTAAATCCTCTGCTCTGGCTCCCCACCTTCCTTGAGTCTTGCCAGGTTAATTGCTCTGGTGCTGTTACTGTTGCCGTCTGACAGTGGATGTGGATAGAGTGCGTGCAGCGAGGATGTTTCCACTAGTGGGGGTGTCTAGGACCAGAGGTCACAGCCTCAGAATAAAAGGACATTCCTTTAGGAAGGAGATGGGGAGGGATTTCTTTAGTCAGAGGGTGTGTAGTTGGTGGAATTCATTGCCACTGAAGGCAGTGGAAGCCAAGTCAATGGATATTTTTAAGGCAGAGATGGACAGATTCCTGGTAGTACGGGTGTCGGGGGTTATGGGGAGAAGGCAGGAGAATGAAGTTGAGAGGGACATATAGATCAGCATGATTAAATGGTGCAGTAGATTGATGGGCCGAATTGAGAGAGCAAATTAAATGTTTATCTGGGACCAAATCTGAGACAATAGCGTAAAGGACAAAATAATTCTGTCTCTTGGAAACAGCAAACATTAATCTTTCGATGTTGCTCTGGGTTCAAATTATACAACTTGTTTTAATTAGCTGTTATTCAGTTCACTTTGGTCTCTTAACCAATATATATTGTGTGTTTCAGTATTTGCATAATGTGGTCCAGGCTTAGTGTTTTACAACATAAAACATAAATGCACAGAGGAGTACTTGGACAAACTGCGGAGTTAGAAACTTGTTTGTTAGTTCTATCACAGGGCGGCATGGTGGCTCAACAGGGCTGCGCAGCGGCTCAGCAGGAGAGTTGTTGTCTTACAGCGGCAGAGACCCGGGTTCGATCCCGACTATGGGTGCTGGTGCTGTCTGTACGGAGTTTGTACATTCAATTCAATTCAACTTTAATGTCATCGCACAAATACAAGTATGAGTACAACGAAATGCAGTTTTGCGTCAGTCCGTAGTAGTTGTGCATAAAGAAATTTTAAAAAAAAATAGAAAGAGAGAAGATACAGAATAATCAAAAAATACAGAATAATTAAACAATGGGGGCGGAGGGACCAGAGAAATCTATCGGCGGGACTCCGAGTTCAGCAATGTGATTGTATTGTTGTAGAAGCTGTTCCTCATCCTACTAGTACGTGACCTGAGGCTTCTGTACCGCCTCCCTGATGGGAGGAGGGCAAACAGTCCATGGTTGGGGTGTGAGATTCTCCCCATGACCCGTGTGGAATTTCTCCAGAGCTCAGGTTTCCTCCCACACTCCAAAGACCTGTAGCTAATGTAGCTTATTGTAATTGTAAATTGTCCTTGATGCTTGTAGCATAGTGGTGCTAGTGCACGTGGATCGCTGGTCGGCATGGACCCGGTGGGCTGAAGGGTCTGTTTCCGCACTGTATCTCTAAACTAAACTAAAAATGTGGCCAGGAATGAGTTGTGTACCTTGTGTTTCCCTTTTGCACATCCTCTTTTTCTTACCGTGGTCACTTAATTTCAATAGTTGTGCCGTGGTTGGGCAGAAGTGAAATTTGGAATGTATTTATTTTTAGCCACTACTGCACTGGAGCTGCTTCCAGCTAATACTGACCAACTCCACACAAATTGGTGAACAAAATTGCAACTTCCATTGCACATTGGTGCGCATGATAAATACGTGGTGTGTCCGCTTTGATAAAAATTGTAAATTGACCCTATTTTGTGTAGGGTAGTGTTAGTGTACATGGATCACTGGTGTAATTGGACTGAAGGGCCTGTTTCTGCACTGTATGGGCAGTAAATGTGACCCATGTATAGTCACCCATACACTAACTCATGTCAACGCTTGTGTCTGCTGACCGATATTTGGTTCTTGATCCTGCACAACATCCACGTCATAATTCCTACCCTGTGTTTTCATATCCCGCCATGGCCTTGCCCTTCCTTTGCTCTATTATGTACCTGCCCTATCAAGCTATTTTTCCGTGGCTGTGGTGCTTTCATTTCTACAGGGTCTTAACTCCCAACCTGATTGTCTCTCTTCCCCTTTTTTTGAAGGTTCCTTAAAACTTGCTTGTTTTCTCTAACGTCTCCCTGTGTAGCTCGTGTTGTTTTGCAGTAACCATGTGGTTGCTTGGGGCATTGTATCAGCTTCTTGCTAGACAAATAACAGCTGTTATATTGGGTGGTTTATTCATGTGAAATTTTGTCTGGCTTTGAGGTCTGCAGTTCCTCTGGATTTTTGGGAGAAGTGGTCTCTGCTAATTCATGTACAAGGAGATTAAATTGCACAGATGTGGGGTTTTGACCTATTCCTGTACATCCACAGATCTACTGAATACCTCCAGCAGTTTGCTTGTTGTTGCTAATTGAATAGCATGTTTGTTACAAGCAGTTGATAGGATGGGTTTAGAGGGATATGGGCCAAATGCAGGCACGTGGGACTGGTGTGGATGGGGCAAGTTGGGCTGAAGTTCCTGTTTCTATGACTCTATGATTTCTGCATTTAGGAGCCAAGCAACAGTTGGATTACTGTGATGTAGAAAGGAAGAACTGCAGATGTTGGTTAATGCACAGAAGGACACACCGTGCTGGCGTAACTCAGCAGGTCAGGCCTTGAAGAGTCTTGACCTAAAATGCCACACATCCATGTTCTCCCGGGATGCTGCCTGACATGCTGAGTTACTCCAGAACCTTGTGTCCATTTGTGGATTACTATGATAGTTGTCATACTGAGTGACAGAGCAGGCGATCTATTTTAATGCACCAAGATGCACTGATTTAAATTTTATTTCGGAATCAGAATCACACTTTATGCGCCAAGTATGTTTTGCAACATACGAGGAATTTCATTGGCCAGGTCAGTCATACAATTAAAAGTGACCCCTACACATTCCTCACTGTGATGGAAGGCGAAATAAAGTTCAAGTCCTTCCCTTAGTTCTTCCTCGATCGTGGGCCTTGAGCCCCAGTTGATGGGATGATCTTAACTCTCATAGCCGGTGGTGATTGGGCGCTCCGCGTCGAGGCGATCTTCTCCCGCATCGAAGGGTTGTCAGCTCCCCCGCGCTGGACGATCGAACCTCGCGTCGGGGCTGGTCGAACGTTGGAGCTCCCGACTCGGCCTCTCCCGAGACTGCGAGCCCTTGATGTTAAAGTCCGCGGTGGGAGCGATCCCAGGCAAGGGATCTGCTCCGATGTTAAGTCCGCGCCCCGCGGTGGGGCTCACGACAGTCCGGGGCGGCTTCCAGCTCCAGCGATGGTAGGCCACAAAGCCCGGAGAATGTGATCCGGAAATTGATCACATCTCCGGGTAGGTAAGAACCTGAAAAAAAAAGTTTCCCCCGATCCCCTCCCCCCCCCACATAAAACAAACCGAAGAACATTAAAAACAAAACTTTTAACAAACTAAAAAATACCAAAAAGAATGAAATAACGCACAGGCCGCTGGCAGGGCAGCCATCGCCCCATCGCCCCTGGTGGTCATTATTGATTCTTAAGAGCTGCATTTTTTTTTTTTAGAAGTTCAATAAATTGAGTCCGCATTAGGACATTTGATGCGCTGATTGCCCTTTATCGTTCTTGATTTTTAAGGAGGCAATTCTCCAAATAAGTCTGGAACCCAACCACAACTCTTCAATGCCCTTATTGTCGCAACACTTGACAGATCAGTATAGTCCTGCCTTGTAGTTTGGGTGCAGAGGTCCACGATGTGCAACCTCCTTGTTTGTGGTTAAAGAGGATCCATAATAAGCAGGGATTTAGCCATAAATGGGAAGGTGGATGATCAGTAATTAATGTGTCCAACACATCATTGAAGCATGCCCTCAACAAAGACTCAAAGGAGGACTTGTCACCCTTCATACAGCAGATCAAGAGGCAACTGCTTGGCTAAAGGACTTTGCATTCGCTAAATAAATAAAATAATGTGTCCCTTCCCCCAGCATGAAACAAACACACTTTTATATCAATGTTTTCCTGATGAGCGTGTCCAAGCAGTCTGGTTTCCTGGAATTGGAACAAACCGCGCTGGAAATATTTGGCAAGTTGTGTAGCATTGGTGAAGAGAGAAACCTAGCTAATGTTTTGAGTTGATAACTTTTATATCAGAACTGGGACATATTTGAGGTGCACGGAGCAGCCTTGTAAATGTGAACACTGAGAAAAGGGACTATTAAAGAGCAAAGACACATGATAACATGGGGTGCTATAGTTATTCTGTGACGTTGCTACAAATCAGGGAAGGGTAACAATGGGCAGCCATTGAAATGAAAGATTGTCCATGAGAAGCCTAAAGGGGCTGTCCCACTTGCCGATTTATTTTCATCGTCTGCCGCCATCATAGTATCGCCAAAAGATTTTGAACATTTCAAAATCCAGCGGCGACAAAAAAAATGTTGCGACACTTGCAAAAACACCGCGCGTCATGCGCCACCCCGCTGTGTCACGCTGTGAATTTTTCGGTGACCTGTTACGTCAGTCAATGATGTCGGCAGTCTCCGAAAAAATCGCCAAGTGGGACATGCCCTTAAATGGTTGCTGCAGAGTAGCAGTGGGAAACAATACACATTTGACAAATCAAGGTTTCCTTGAAATGAATAGAGTGGGTGTGGAGAGGATGTTTCCACTGGTGGGAGTGTCTAGGACTAGAGGTTATAGCCGCTGAGTTAAAGGATATTCTTTTAGGAAGGAGATGAGGAGAAATGTCTTTAGTCAGAAGGTGGTAAATCTGTGGAATTCATTGCCACAGAAAGCTGTGGAGGCAGTCAGTGGATATATTGAAGGCAGAGATGGATAGATTCTTGATTAGTACATGTGTCAAGGGTTATGGGGAGAAGGCAGGAGAATGGGGTTAGGAAGGAGAGATAGATCAGCCATGATTGAATGGCATAGACTTGATGGGCCGAATAGCCTAATTCTACTCGTATCACTTATCTCGTGAAATGGGAATATGGAAGTTGATGAGCATATAAGCACTGGTGTGTAATGTAGTCAAGAGAATAAAGAATGTTTTATTGTTATATGTCCCGAAACTGAACAATGAAGTTCTCACTTGCAGCACAACAGATATGTAAACTAAGTACTATGTAAACACCATTATAAACAGCAAAATGTGTTCAGTGTGTGTGTGTATATTTATAGAGTGTGTGTATGTGTGTGTGTGTGCGCCTACAGAGTACTATGTTCACATATCTGTTGTGCTGCTGAAAGTAAGAATATATGTGTGTTTGAGCTTTATTTTAGGGTTGGAGTTTTCAACTGCAGTTGTACAGGGTCTTGGTGAGACCACACCTGGAGTATTGCGTACAGTTTGGGTCTCCAAATCTGAGGAAGGACATTATTGCCATAGAGGGAGTGCAGAGAAGGTTCACCAGACTGATTCCTGGGATGTCAGGACTGTCTTATGAAGAAAGACTGGATAGACTTGGTTTATACTCTCTAGAATTTAGGAGATTGAGAGGGGATCTTCTAGAAACCTACAAAATTCTTAAGGGGTTGGACAGGCTAGATGCAGGAAGATTGCTCCCGATGTTGGGGAAGTCCAGGACAAGGGGTCACAGCTTAAGGATAAGGGGGAAATCCTTTAAAACCGAGATGAGAAGAACTTTTTTCACACAGTAGTGAAATCTCTGGAACTCTCTGGAAATGAGTAGTGAATCTCTGGAACTCTGCCACAGAGGGTAGTTGAGGCCAGTTCATTGGCTATATTTAAGAGGGAGTTAGATGTGGCCCTTGTGGCTAAGGGGATCAGAGGGTATGGAGAGAAGGCAGGTACGGGATACTGAGTTGGATGATCAGCCATGATCATATTGAATGGCGGTGCAGGCTCGAAGGGCCGAATGGCCTACTCCTGCACCTAATTTCTATGTTTCAATAACCTGATGGTTATAGGGAAGAAGCTGCTCCTGAACCTGGACGTTACAGTTTTCAGGTTCGTACACCATCTTCCCAATAGTAGGAGTGAAATTGGAGTGTGGCAGGGTGGTATAGGTGGTGATCTATTGAGGCAGCGACTCCTGTAGAACCCCCTGATGGTGAACGATCAATACTCTTGACCAGGCAGTGTTCACCACTTTTTGCAATCTTCCTTGTTCCTGGGTGTTCGAGTTGCAACCAGTCAATATGCTCTCTACCACACGCTTATAAAAGTTCAAGAGGGTATTCATTGACCCACTGAATCTGCTTAAACCTCTAAGGAAGTAGAGGCATTGATGGACTGTATGATTCAATCTACTGGGTCCAGGTCAGATCTTCAGAGATGTACACGCCCAGGAATTTGAAGTTTTTGACTTCCCTCCACCACTGACCCATCGATGAAGTTCGGTTTGGAGATCCTCAGTCTTCCTCTTCAGAAGTCAATAATCAGTTCCTAGGCTTTACTAACGTTGGGAACAAGGTTGTTGTTCTGGCACCATTTGGTCAGTCGATCAATCTCCCTCCTATATTCCGACTCATCATCATCTGCAATTCGTCCAACAATGGTGGTGTCATTGGTGAATTTGCTAATGGAGTGGGTACTGTGTCCGGCTGCACGATTGTGAGTCATCTGTGTCTAATTATGAACACAAGGTTGTGATGCGGTTTCAAAAAAAAAAAAAAAAAGTCGCGTTCAGAAAGGCTTGAGAGATAGTGAGGTAAAATGGAAATTCAGCCTATATTTGCTTGATGAATGGAGCTGTTAGCAAAGCAGTTATCAAGTTTGGCTTCAGCTTTGTGAATCATTCTGTGTCCTGAGTGGTGACTGTTGTATTCGATGCATTCTTGCGGTTTAGAATATAATCGATATACTGATTAGAGCTCGCTATAATTGTATTTGCTCAACTGTAATCTGAGATCTGCCTTTCTCGGTAAGCGAATGGTGGCTTTCTATACCTTAAGTGTTTAAATGTTGCCCGGGATCTCGTGATCGATTAAATGACGTGTCTTTTTGCATGTGACCCTAGTGAGCTGACCTTTGACCAAGTGGCCTCCGTTGCTCAATTGTTTCATTTTTATTTTAGTTTAGTTTAGAGATACAGCGCGGAAACAGGCCCTTCGGCCCAGAGTCTGCAGCGGCCATGATCCCCGCACCTGAACAATATCCTACGCACATTAGGGATAATTTTACATCTAAACCAAGCCAATTGACCTACAAACCTGCCTGTCTTTGGAGTGTAGCAGGAAACTGAAGAAAACCCATACAGGTCATAGGGAGAATGTACAAACTTCGTACAGACAGCATCCGTCATCAGCATTGAATCGAAGTCCCTGGTGCTGTAGGGTAGCAAATCCAATCCAACTTTATTTGTTAAGCACTTTAAGACAACCAATGTTGACCAAAGTGCTGTACAGAAGAATAAACAAGACATCACAAACAGACAAACATAACATAACAGCTCACATAAAGCGCAAAAATTACATATGAAAATACAACAATAAATTAAAAGACATAAAACATGAGTAAAAATAATAACCATGCAATAAAGCAATCAAAAAAGAAATTAAACCAAGTAAATAAAGTCGACATCTTACTGGGTATCAAAGGCCACGGAGAAGAGATGGGTTTTAAGAAGTGATTTAAAAACCGAGGGAGAAGAGGCCTAATCTACTGCTTTGCCACCATGCCACCCTACACAGACTAGTAAATCTAGGTTTCACGGTGATAACCAGCCACTATAATATTAAGGCACATTATCACAAGGGGCTCTACTTCCTTGTGGCTTCTGGATTTACTCGATTGTCCTCCCATTTTATTTTCTCCTGACGGCTCTTTCCTCTGACTTTTGCCAGGGGACGTGCAGATGGGGGTGCACATGGTGTCATTAAAAATAACCTGCAGATGCTGGTTTATACCAAAGATAGACAAGTAATGCTGGAATAACCCAGCGGGTCAGGCAACACCTTTGGAGAAAATGGATAAATGGCGTTTCGGGTAGGGAACCTTATTCATACCTCTTCTTCCTGCATATGGCATGCGCAGCCTAAAGTTGTAGGTCAACTTGATTTATTTGAAGCACGTTGGGTAGATTGCGTTAGTCGAAACGGGGTGGACCGCGTGAAGGTTGCAATCTCCCACCCCTTATTCATACTGAAGCGCTAACTGATGGTAACATGTTTTGTTGGTTATACACACGTCTTTATTGGCTCCATCCTGAATCTGCGGTGAGCTGAAGAATGACAATTTGGTGATGAGGGGACGAGTGACCTTTATGTAGTTCTTGTGCAAATAAAGCTTCTGATGCAATGCATCCAATGGGTGTGGTTCAATTATAAACTGGTGAGGTACTTTGGACAAATTAACACACGTCTCCATAATCATTCTAAACAAATTATAGTGCATTAGAGATAAAATCATATGGGCATTAGGAAGAATGTTAATCATATGGGTGACAAAGAAAGCACCTGCAGCTTGGAGATTATAAACACACAGAGCTGATCAAATGTCATGTTGATTCCATAATCGGAATACAAAGCCATCTTTACTTTTGAAAAGGAGTGGTAAATAGCTGTTTAGGCTTTCACGATCAGCTTGTCTATTTTTGTCTTTTTAAATGTGTGGTGTCCTTTATATTTCTAAAGAAGTGTACGTGTGAAGGTTGGAATGATTTCTACGCACAATATAATGATGATGACTATCTAAGAATTGGGAACATGCACTGTGATTTCCTGACGTGTGTTTTTATTTTTATATATATATAAACACACTTCAGGATATCATAGTATATCTAGCAAGAAAACAGACTCTTTGGCCCAACTCGTTCATGCCGACCAAGTTGCTTACCGTAGCTAGTCCCATTTACTTGCGTTTGTCTCATTTCTCTCTAAATCTCATCCAAATATCAAAATATCACTGGAAAAGCACTTGGGCATATTTTAGATGAGCATCGCAGATATAGTATAAATGTATAGTACACTGACCCAGTATACAGAGTCGCCAGAGTTGATGTGGACAAGCTTTTCCCTTTGAGAATAGGGAAGATTCAAACAAGAGGACATGACTTCAGAATTAAGGGACAGAAGTTTAGGGGTAACATGAGGGGGAACTTCTATACTCAGAGAGTGGTAGCGGTGTGGAATGAGCTTCCAGTGGAAGTGGTGGAGGCAGGTTCGTTGGTATCATTTAAAAATAAATTGGATAGGCATATGGATGAGAAGGGAATGGAGGGTTATGGTATGAGTGCAGGCAGGTGGGACTAAGGGGAAAAAAATTTGTTTGGCACGGACTTGTAGGGCCGAGATGGCCTGTTTCCGTGCTGTAATTGTTATATGGTTATATGGTTATTTGGCGCAATATTCAAGTCCTACAGGATGATATAGACGGGTTAGAAGTTTTCATTGAAGTTTGAGCAGGTTACCACAGCAATGCCCACTGAGTACTATGGTCAATGTTGAGTGAGTGAGTGGACCAACTAGGGGAGCTAAGACGGCAAAACATGAACCAGTTGCTACGTATTTAGTGTGAGTCTTGATCTCAGAAATAGTTTTGTTGAATTAAAAGGTCAAACGTCAAACATGGGGAAAACCCATGCAAGCTAATCGAAGAATATGATTTGGTGTTGAGGCCATTTTAACTTTTCTCGTAGCAGTTTGAAGGAAAACTGCGCAGCTTGTCTTTTGAATGCAAAGGTTGGGAAGCTTTATTTAAACTCTAAAGGACTGTTTAATGCACATAAAGCTTTGCCTTTGGTAGATTGACACACACACATGATACATAAGCTTAAGATAGACACACAAAGCTGGAGTAACTCAGCGGGTCAGGCAGCATCTGTGGAGAAAAGGAATAGGTGACGCTTCAGGTCGAGACCCTTCTTCAGACTGAGAGTTCGGGAGAGGTAAACTGGAGGTATCTTCTTCTTGCGTATGGCGTGCACAGCCTGAAGTTGTAGGACAACTTGTTCTAGTTGATCTTATTTGATTGTGCATGCCAGGTTGATTGCATTCGTTGAAACGGGGCGGACCAAGTGAAGGTTGCAATCTCCCACCCCAACTAGAGGCGTGAAAAGGTACAGAACAGGTCAAAGAGCCAACACTGGTCCATTGTTGGTTGAGGAAGTGGTGGAAACTAAGGGATAAGAACATTAAAATTATTAAGACGACTAGGGCAGGGAGGGACGGGGAGAGAGGGAAAGAAAGGGTTACTTGAAATGAAAGAAATCACATTCATACCGCTGGGTTGTAAGCTGCCCAAGCAAAATATGAGGTGCTGTTCCTCCAATTTGCATGTGGCCTCATTCTGACATAGGCTTGGTCTGTGTGTGTCAATCTACAATCATGGCATTATTATAAAATGCCATTTCAACTGGAGAGGTTTTGGATTCCTTGAAATACTTGCCTGGAGAAATATGTTTTTCTCTTTTCTGTCCTGCGGTTGGCAGCCTGTACTTCAGAATGACTTGTGAATGCAGTTTAGAGCTTTTTGTCAGAGATCTGTGATCCTTCCAGGAGTACCATTGTAAAGTCTTTATGAACCATGTTGCCTTTGTACGTGGCCAATAAGCTGCCAGAATTTGCAGGAGCATTGAATATCTCTGGCCTGGTTAAGCTGCACTGCAGAGATGGAATGAACTCACAGAGCCAAACATTATTCATGAAAAATTAGCCCCAACTGTAAATTTGTTTAGGAATGTAAAGCTGAATTCTATTAGTAAATTGTACCTTCGTTACATGCAACCCTGTCTCAACTAGTTTGACACAAAGGTCTAATGGAGTAACGTAACTTGGCTGAAACTATAAAGTGAGATTATTAGTATTTCCCTCTAAGCTTTTTGTTTAGTTTGGAGATAGTTTTGAAACAATCAATCAGTTTTATCCACACTTGCACATAAAGTGCAAGTTAAATTAATTTGCCAGCAGCGGTACAATAAAAAAAGAACACACAATAAAAATGTTAACACAAACATCCACCACAGCATTCATCACTGTGGTGGAATGCACAAAATGTGGCCAGTCCTCCTCCATTTCCCCCGTAGTCGGGACCTCAACCCTCCGCAGCCGCCGCTGTGGATGTCCAGATGTACAGACAAAGTAAAGTCCCGGTAAGTCCAGAGTTGGCTCTTCCCCACCGGAGACCGCGGCTTCAGGTTGGTGTAGGCCGCAGGCCGGCTATCGAAGATCTAAAGTTCCCGCCGCGCTGCAGCCAGAAGCACCGCAGACCGCAGGGCCGGCGGTCAGTGCTTCTCTCCAGGGGTCCCCGTCGAGGGACCCAGCTCAGGATGGTAAGTCCATGCCGCGCTCGCGGTAGAAGTTGGCTGCGGGACGGCGATCGGAGCTCTTCTCCACCCGGGTCCCCAACAAGGGATCCCAGGCCCAGGACGCCGCCAACTGGAGCTCCGCAGATCGCGGCTTCAGGCTGCCGCGGGCCAGCGAACAGAGCGCTCCCCTCCGGTGACCCCCGGCGAGGGCTCGCCCGCTCCGTGACGAGAGTCCGTGCTGCGCCCGCAGCTGAAGCCCCGGGCGCGTCTCCGGGAAAGGCCCCACCGATCCTCGATGTTAGGCCACGGGGGAGGCAACATGGAAAAAGTCGCCTCTCCGTGGAGGAGGCGACCGAAGCGGTTTCCCCTTTACCCCCCCCCCCCAAAACCACCTCCCACACAAGACGTACAGAGAGACAGTAAAAACGCACATTAGGACATACAAAAAAACAAAAAAACGTAGAAAGAACTAACACGCTGCTGGCAGGGCTGCCGGCTTGCAGCGCCCCCACCGATTTTTGTAACTGGCCCACCGAGTCCACACTGACCAGTGTTTAAAAAGTTGTGTTTTGGTTTTTTTTGCACTATCCTACACACGAGGGACAATTTACAATTTTTTTTTTTTTTCCAATATTTTATTTTATTAGAAGTAAGTACAATCATATGGCACCAAAGTGCCTAATATATATTTTCATAATACATTTTATGTACAGCTTCTTACTTTTTTTTGTTATAATAAAGAAGAATAAGAATAAGAAAAAAAAATTAGGTAGTAAAGGATAGAAAGGCGTGAGATATAGTGTGTGTGAAGAAGAAGAAAAAAGAAGAATGAATGAAGACAGTTGAAGAAAAGAAAATAGAAAAAAGAGAATAAGACATAAAGAAAAGAAGTAAGGAGATCATTGTTTATAATCTTGACCAACCCTCGTCCAGTCCTGAAACAGTTACTTTTTACAATTGTATTGCACCATATGATTCCAAAAAGACGAGAAATGGAGACCAACTCGTTATGAATTGGTCTGATTTATCCATTAGGAGGAATCGCATTTCCTCAAGATGAGCGGTGTCCAACATACTTGCAATCCACATTTTAAGCGTTGGTATTGATGTATTTTTCCAAAATTTAAGTATTAATTTTTTTGCTATTATTAAACCATAGTTAAAACATAAATTTTGAGATGAGTTCAATTTATTCCCATCTTCCATTACGCCAAATATAATCATTTCAGTATTGGGTTCCATTCTTATCTTAAATAATTTTGTAAATATTTCAAAAATATCACACCAAAATCTATAATGTTTTGTGCAGGAAACAAAAGAGTGTGTTATAGTTGCGTTTTGGGATAAACATTTATCACAAGTGGCGGATATATTTGGATAGAATTTGTTCAATCTTGTTTTTGAATAATATAATCTATGTAAAATTTTAAATTGAATTAGATTATGTCTTACATTAATCGAACATTTGTGAATATATATCAAGTACTTTTTCCCATATAACCTTCGTAATTTTTATCATTAGTTCCCGTTCCCACTCTCCTCTCAGTACCTCTGTCGATGGTAGGTCTATATTTAAAATACTATTAAATAAATATGATATTAATTTTTGTGAGTCAGCTTTAATATTCATTGCTTCTTCCAATAAGTCAGGAGTTATTTTTTGATATCCTTGTATGTATTTTTTCATGAAATCGCAAATCTGAAGATATTTAAAATATTGGTTGTTTTTCAATTTAAATTTTAATTGTAATTGTTGGAATGATAGTAGGTTTCCCATTTCATACATATCCCCGATCCTTTTAATTCCGAGACTTTCCCATTGGTTATATGTTTTATCAATGAGATGGTTTAAATAAAGGGTTATTCGCTATTGGCATTAACAATGATAAATTTCTTAATTTAAAAGATAATTTTATTTGTTTCCAAATTCTTGTTGTACCATATATAATTGGGTTCTTATATATTGTGTTGTTCAGTTTTATCGGGGAGAAGAGGATGGTTCCTATATTACAAGGAAAACAATCCTCTTTCTCCATTTTTATCCATTCTGTCTGTTGGGTAGAACTGTCCAGCCAATAAATTATTTTCTTAATATACACTGCCCAGTAATAATACATAAAATTCGGGAGTGAAAGTCCCCCGACCTCTTTTGGTTTACATAAGTGTTTTTTTAAAATTCTATGTGATCTATAATCCCAAATAAAGTTAGTAATATTAGTCTAATTTAAAAAAAAGTATTTTGGTACATATACAGGTATAGACTGAAATAGGTAAAATAATTGTGGTAGGAAGATCATTTTTATAGCATTTATTCTACCTAATAATGATAAAGGAAGTGTTCTCCAAAATTTAATCAGCATATTAAGTTTATTTAATAAAGGTATAAAATTAGCGTTGAATAATGCTTTATATTTTCTAGTAATCTGAATACCCAAGTATTTAAATTTTTCTGTTGCGATTTTAAAGGGGAACTTCAGTAAGTGTGTAGGTTCTTGAGGGTTTTAACGTCATGATTTCACTTTTATTCCAATTTATTCTATATCCAGTAAAAGACCCAAATTCCTCTATTAAATTTAATAAATTTGGTATGCTCGTTTGTGACTTTGTAATATATAAAAATATATTGTCTGCATATAATGAAATTTTATTCTTTGAGTCCCTAATATTATAGCCCTGAATATTCGGATGAATTCTTATACTTTCAGCCAAAGGTTCTATCATAAGGGCAAATAGCAGGGGTGATAACGCACATCCCTGTCATGTACAGCACTTTGTTGCAACAGTGGTTGTTTTTAAAGTGCTCTATAAATAAAGTTATTATTATTATTACCCCTTGATAATTGAAATTTTTGAGATAACATGTTGTTAGTTAATATTCTTGCCATCGGTTTATCATACAATAATTTTACCCATGTAATAAAATTCTCTCCCATATTAAATTTTTGCAGTACTTTATATAAGAAAATTTACAATGTTAACTGAAGCCAATTAACCTGGCTGCCTTTTTGAGGCAGCGCCTCCTATGCTGGGATGTACCAGGCAGTGTCTTATCACTGCCTGTTAATACCTTTGTTCTTGGGCATTCGAGTTGCTGAACCAGACTGTGATGTAGTCAGTGCGTTCTCTACCATAAGACAGTTTGTCGAGATCTTTTACTCAGGATGGGGGAAGTCTAAAACTAGAGGACACAGGTTCAAGCTAATGTGGGAAAGTTTTGAAGAGGATTTAAGACATTTTTACGCGAAAGATGGTGGGTATGTGGAATGAGCTGGCAGATTAAGTACAATTGCAACTTTAAAAGAAATATGGACAGATGCATTGGATAGTAAAGAGTTTGAAGGATATGGGCCAAATGCCAAAGTACTAGCTCAAGAAGAAACCTTGGTTGGCGTGGATGAGTTGGGTCTCAGGCAGATCATTGATTATATCACGGTCTGGTTCAGCAACTTGAACAGGCTAAACCAGATCGTGATGTAACCAGTCAGTGTTCGAACTTGGGCCCTCTTTAGTCAAAGGGTGGTGAATTTGTGGAATTCATTCCACTGAAGGCTGCGGAGGCCACGTCAGTGGATATTTTAAAAATAGATAGATAGATAGCTTCTTGATTAGTACAGGTGTCAGAGGTTATGGGGAGAAGGCAGGAGAATGGGGTAGGGAGGGAGGGATAGATCAGCCATGATTGAATTGAGGAGTAGACTTGATTGGCTGAATGGCCTAATTCTACTCCTGTCACATATCACCTTGTGACCTTATAGAAACATAGAAAATTTGTGCAGGAGTAGAGGCCATTTGGCCCTTCGAGCCTGCACCACCATTCAATATAATCATGGCTGATCATCCAACTCCGTATCCTGTACCTGCCTTCTCTCCATACCCCCTGATCCCTTTAGCCACAAGGGCCATATCTAACTCCCTCTTAAATATAGCCAATGAACTGGCCTCAACTACCTTCTGTGGCAGAGAATTCCACAGATTCACCACTCTCTGTGTGAAAAAAAATGTTTTTCTCATCTCGTTCCTAAAAGATTTCTCCTTTATCCTTAAAAAATCCTTATAACACCATGCCAACCAAGGGTTTTTTTTCGTGAGAGTTTTCGTGTTTCCACACTGGTTAAGTCCAACTCTACTATCTTACCACTGGTTATGCTCCGAATGAACCTGGTTATGAAGTAACGGCTTGTATGCTTCGGTTGTCGTTTAGAGCAAGGTAAAATCTGTAACGTGAAACATACTCAATGCACTTTGACGTGTAATCATTAAAGTAGTGATACGCCTCAACAGCGATTCATCAGCTCAAGAATGTTGTGGATGCCTTATGTTTGTGAAGGGATGGACGTTTTTGATAAGATGGACGTTTTTGTGTGAAGGATCAGTGAATTGTAATACTAACCAAACATTTTGAAATGAGGGGGCAATAAAAGATCAGATCCCATCTTCAAGATCAGATCCCATCAATCTCTGTTTGAATGTAATTAGACCAAGTTAAGCAAGCTTCCACCAGAACATATTCCGCTTGGGGAGTCTGCATCCTGCGGGCATGAACATTGAATTCTCCCAATTTTGTTAGCCCTTGCTGTCTCCTCCTCTTCCTCAGCCCTCGGGCTGTCTCCTCCCATCCCCCAGCCCTCGGGCTCCTCCTCCTTTTTCCTTTCTTCTCCCTATCAGTCTGAAGAAGGGTTTCGGCCTGAAACGTTGCCTATTTCCTTCGCTCCGTAGATGCTGCTGCACCCGCTGAGTTTCTCCAGCACTTTTATGTACCTTCAATTTTCCAGCATCTGCAGTTCCTTCTTAAAAGCTTCCACCAGAAACGTTTGAATGGGGTTGCTGAAAATTTGAACAATTACGGTGCAATTGTAGATCGATAGACTTTCAGTGATTAGTGAGAAATCCATCTGTGAGTGGCAGGGATAAGTCATCCAGTCGCAGTTAATAATGTTTTGGTTCCATTGTACATTTCTGTAGATGGTTGAGGATTAGCTTATTGTTTAGTCCTTATTTAGTATTCCTCCTAAGATAGACACAAAATGCTGGAATAACTCAGCGGGTCAGGCAGCATCTCTGTAGAAAATGGATGTCGCTTTTCTGGTCAAGACCCTTCTTCAGACTTGAGAAGAAGACCTGAAACATCACTGATCTATTTTCTCCAGAGGTGCTGCATGACCCGCTAAGTTACTCCAGCACTTTGAGTCCATCTTTGGTATAAACCTGCATCTGCAGTTCCTTTTTATTACCCTTAATATTCCTGCTACTGAGGCTGCTTTATAAATGACATGCTACCACCAAGTCAAGTCAAGTCAAGTCAAGTCAAGTCAAGTTTATTTGTCACATACACATACGAGATGTGCAGTGAAATGAAAATGGCAATGCTCGCGGACTTTTGTGCAAAAGACAAACAACAAAACAACCAAACAAATTATAAACACAATCATAACACACATATTCTTTTACATAATAAATAATGGAAGGAAAAACGTTCTGTAGAGTTAGTCCCTGGTGAGAAAGGCGTTTACAGTCCGAATTGCCTCTGGGAAGAAACTCCTTCTCAACCTCTCCGTTCTCACTGCATGGCAACGGAGGCGTTTGCCTGACCGTAGCGGCTGGAACAGTCCGTTGCAGGGGTGGAAGAGGTCTCTCATGATTTTGTTTGCTCTGGAGTTGCACCTCCTGTTGTATAGTTCCTGCAGGGGGGTGAGTGAAGTTCCCATAGTGCGTTCGGCCGAACGCACCAAGTGTACGTGCCATGCGTGTGTGAATTTCCACCTGCAATGCCGCAGAGAAATGGCACTGCAACAATTATATGAGTGTTGCAGGTGATATTATTCACGCATTTTAATCAAACCATGACTTCAATAAGCTAAAAACCATGTCGCTGGCAACTGATTCAAGTGCTGGAATGGCAGTGAATGTTAGAAAAGGCTAAAGGGAAGGAGTAGGTGATGCCTAGCAGCACCAAATGAATTATGGAGAGCCATTGTATTCCTCATGGGGAAAATGACAAAGAGGAAATGGGCTGAGCAGCCCTCGGCATCTGGTGATATAATCTATCGAATGTTTGATGTTAAGGTCAGTGGAAACTATTGTGAAAACCTCCCAGTGTTCATAGTCCCATCTGACACAAGAGTGGATTTGGTGACTAATGGCAAATTATCCAAGCCTCAAATATTGCTATAGGGTAGAGTGCTTCATGTACTTCACAATAATATTCACTGTTTATAAGGTCCAGAAATAAACTGGTCTGCTATGATACATGTGTTCAGAAATGTTGCTGTGATAATGTGGTAGCAGCCATAAAGCTCAGACCACATAGAACTGCAGCACAGGAACAGGCCATGGGGTTAATAATATCTGCGCTGAACATAATGCCTATTCATGATCCATATTCCTCTATTCCCTGCAGAGCCATGTGCTGTCGAAAAGCCTCTGAAATGCCATTATTGTATCTGCCTCAACCACCACGACTGGCAGTGCATTTGAGGCACCCACCACTCTGTGTATATATCTTTTTTAAATTGCCCTGCACATCCCCTTTTAAATGTTGCCCCTCTTGTGATAAAGTATGCCCTCCAGTCACTGATTTGTCTGCCTTGGGAAGAAAGATTCAGATTGTCAACTGTATCTAAGCCCCTCATAATTTTATATACTTGTATCAGGTGTCCTCTTAACCTCCAGCGTTCTAGAGAAAACAATCCAAGTTTCTCTAACCTCTAAAGATGGACACACAAAGCTGGAGCAACTCTGCGATGCAGGCAGCATCTCTGGTGAGAAGGAATGGATAACATTCTGGGTCGAGACCCTTCGTAGTCTAACCTCTCCTTTTGTAGTTAATAACCCTGAACCAGGCAGGGTACTGGTAAATCACTCTCCAAAGCCTCCGCATCCTTCCTGTAATGGAGTGACCTGAACGGCACACAATTGCCCCAAAATAGCCCAACTAAAGTCTTTTACTCCATGCCCCAAGCAAAGAAAGTGAGCTTACTATAAGCTGGCAGTATCTGCACAACTTAAAGGCCTGAATTGAAAAGACTAGTGTGGAACATTTGCACCACTAATGCTGGGTAATTGTAATCTTCAACAAACAAAATGGTAATTAGCTCCCCATCTCTTCCCTGGGACCACCACTGGAGGAGGGATTTATTGGCAAAACCATATTGATGATGTAAAATGCTGGTTTAATGTAATTGTGAGGTGGAGCTGAAACGTCACCTATCCATGTTCTCCACAGATGCTGCCTGACCCGCTGAGTTACACCAGCACTCTGTGAAGTTACTCCAGCGCTCTGTGAAGGGTCACCTATCCATGTTCTCCACAGATGCTGCCTGACCCACTGAGTTATGGTGCAGCAGCATCTATGGAGCTAAGGCAATGTTTTGGGCCGAAACCCTTCTGGAAATAGGCAACGTTTCGGGCTGAAACCCGGAAGGGTTTCGGCCCGAAACGTTGCCTATTTCCTTAGCTCCATAGATGCTGCTGCACCTGCTGAGTTACTCCAGCACTCTGTGAAAAGTCACCTATCCATGTTCTCCAGAGATGCTGCCTGACCCGCTGAGTTACTCCAGCACTCTGTGAAACGTCACCTATCCATGTTCTCCACAGATGCTGCCTGACCCGCTGAGTTACTCCAGCACTCGGTGAAACGTCACCTATCCATGTTCTCCACAGATGCTGCCTGACCCGCTGAGTTACTCCAGCACTCTGTGAAACGTCACCTATCCATGTTCTCCACAGATGCTGCCTGACCCACTGAGTTACTCCAGCACTCGGTGAAACGTCACCTATCCATGTTCTCCACAGATGCTGCCTGACCCGCTGAGTTACTCCAGCACTCTGTGAAACGTCACCTATCCATGTTCTCCACAGATGCTGCCTGACCCGCTGAGTTACTCCAGCACTCTGTGAAACGTCACCTATCCATGTTCTCCACAGATGCTGCCTGACCCGCTGAGTTACTCCAGCACTTTGTCTCTTTTTTGGTAACTGCCATCTACAATTTCCTGTGTAGGAAGGAACTACAGATGCTGGTATAAACTGAAGATAGCCCCGACCCAAAACGTCACCTATTCCTTTTCCTCCGAGATGCTGCCTGACCTGCTGAGTTACTCCAGCTTTGTGTCTATCTACAGTTTCTTGTTTCTACAATTCACTGAGTGTTGACTTGCAAGTATAGTTAAGAAGGCCAAAAGTACATTGGTGTTTACTGCAATAGAATTTGATTAGGCAAGTAGTTTTGCCCTGAATCTGGAATACTGTGTACAGGTCTGGTAGCTGGAGTACTTGATTGTACTTATAACCATATAACACCATATAACAATTACAGCACGGAAACAGGCCATCTCGGCCCTACAAGTCCGTGCCGAACAACCTTTTTCCCTTAGTCCCACCTGCCTGCACTTATACCATAACCCTCCATTCCCTTCTCATCCATATGCCTATCCACTTTATTTTAAAATGATACCAATGAACCTGCCGACACCACTTCCACTGGAAGCTCATTCCACACCGCTACCACTCTCTGAGTAAAGAAGTTCCCCCTCATATTACCCCTAAATTTCTGTCCCTTGATTCTGAAGTCATGTCCTCTTGTTTGAATCTTCCCTATTCTCAAAGGGAAAAGCTTGTCCACATCAACTCTGTCTATCCCTCTCATCATTTTAAAGACATCTATCAGGTCCCCCCTTAACCTTCTGCGCTCCAGAGAATAAAGACCTAACTTATTCAACCTATCTCTGTAACTTAGTTGTTGAAACCCAGGCAACATTCTAGTAAATCTCCTCTGTACTTGCGTATGGTATATCTGATCTGTTTGTACAGCATACAAGGTGAAGCTTTTCACTGTATAAAGTATTGAGAATTTGAACAGGTGAATACAGACACACGCACAAGACAGCTCCACACCACTTGCACCACTATTTTTGCAAAGTTGAGTTTTTCAAGTACAACAGGAAGTTGTAACTCATTAATCTGTGTTGCCCACAGATATTAAGTTACTCTACGTATAAAATTGGGGTCCACTACCCCTCTTCTCCTTCCGTCTGGTGTGCACAGCCTGAAGTTCAATCAACCTTTATTGTCATCTTGCAAGCAACAGCTGTACAGTGCAAAATGAAAAGACGTTTCCCAGGGAATACTGGAGCATCGCACATGAAATTTAAAATATTTCACACATAATAACACTAAAAACAATCCAGTCCCTGATGGAACAGTATAAATAGTTAAAAGCACGTAAAACAACAACATTAAAATACAATAAACCAATCATATAAATGTCCGGCAGCTGATTTGAGTGGCCAGTGCCAGTTATTAAAGTGTCCGTGCCAGCCGCAGAATCAAGTGACTGTGAGTACAGAGTGACTGTTTAGCAGCCTCACAGCCTGTGGCAGGAAGCTGTTTAGCAGTCTTGTAGTCCGGGCTTTGATGCTGTGATATCTCTTGCCTGATGGCAGGAGATCCAGGTGTGTGTGGAGGGGGTGCAGTTTGTCCTTGGCAATTCTCTGAGCTTTTTTCAGGCAGCGGCTCTGGAACAGTTCTTGTACCGAGGGTAGGGAGACGCCAATGATCCTCTCTGCTCCCCTCACTACCCTCTGCAGAGCCTTCCTGTCCGAGCAGTTGCAGGTGCAGTACCACGTGTTCATGCAGTACGTGAGTACAGACTCCACCGTACCCCTGTAGAAAGTCCTGAGGATGTTGGTGGGGAGTGAGGCCTGTTTGAGTTTCCTCAGGAAGTGCAGTCGCTGATGGTGTTGTTCCTGGACCAGGTGAGGCTGTCCGTTATTTGCACACCGAGGAACTTTATGCTCTCCACTCTCTCCACTGTGGTGCCACTGATGTTGAGGGGTGTATGTTTTGGCTTCGCCCTCCTGAAGTCGACAACCATCTCCTTTGTTTTGTAGACATTTAATTCTAGATTATTTTTGCCGCACCAGTCCACTAGTTGTTTTACTTCCTCCCTGTACATTGAAGGTCAACTTGTTCTATTTGATCTCGTTAGTGCATGTCAGGATGATTGCATTAGTTGAAATGGGGTGGACCACGTGGAAGGTTGCAATCTCCCACCCCACTCAACCCTGAAATGGTGCAAAAAAAAATTCACAAGATTTGATTGTGGCATTCTAAAACTGGTTCTTGCATGGGGTTGGTAATTGTTTAAATTGAATATCAGTGAGATAAGCTAATTTCCTGGTACCTGACTGTTCTGTTATCAGTATTTTCAAGGCTGAATTAAACAATTGTGCAGTCAGTGTTCCTGCTCCTCCTAAAGTTTGTTTGGCTCACCTTTGGATGTAATGATATGAATTGGCTGTGGGTCCCGAGTATAACATTGAAATATCTGTGGCTGTGGTTGGGGATTTGGAACTCTGTGGAGAAATGATTCATTAACATTTTTAATTGAATTAAGGTAATGTGGTAGATACGTCTGCATCCCTGACGACCCCTCTCATCAGTCAGACCTCGCCTGGTATCTGACTGTGCTCTTACAATACCATACGATAGAACTTTAGTTATACCAGCAGGGAAATTGGTCTGGCAACAGTCAGAAAACACAAGATGCATGAAATTAAAGTGACAAATGCAAAGTGCAGGGGAGCCCATCTACCCCACGGCGTTCTGTGCTGCATCATGGTGGAACCTGTCTGTTGCTGAAGGTGCTCCTCGGGTTGACCAGTAGACTTAAAAATAAACACAATCTAATTAATATCTAAAGATGTGCTCCATAAACACTTAAGAATATATTAGCCAATATCCAAATCCAATATCCAATTAGCCAATAGCCAAACACAAAGAATATATTAGCCAATATATAACCAATGAAATCTTTACAGCTTTCAATAGATCTATTCTTGGGCCCAGTCACATTTAAGGGTTTCATTTAAAAGGGGGTGAGCTGTATTGTCCAGGATGCTCTGCAGTTTGAGGAGCATCCTCCCCTCCAAGACCAATCTCCCGTGAATCCAAGCAAACACAAGATCTGAAGAAGGGTTTCGGCCTGAAATGTTGCCTATTTCCTTCGCTCCATAGATGCTGCTGCACCCGCTGAGTTTCTCCAGCAATTTTGTGTACCTCCCGTGAATCCAACTCCAGCTCCGCCCCCAGGATGAGCCAGCTTTCCTGATGAGCTTGTTAATTCGTTTTAATTAACAAACTATAATTAACAGGCCCCTCTTGTGTCTTTTGTTAAATATATTTAATGGAATTAGTGCCCTTCCTAAAATACACTTGTAGTGGATTACACTAAAGGTCAAAGGTCAAGGTCAAAAACTTTATTTGCCATTTGTGCTTACACACATAGGAACTCTTGTGCGGTTCTTCAGAGAGTTAAGTCAAGTCAAGTTAAAAAGGCACACAGAAGACACATAATCTATAAAAACATATACTTCTCGAGAACTAAAAAGGAAAGAAAATGCCTAAAACCCTATATAAAGGGGAAAGTGAGAACATTGTAAATTACACAAACCCTATATAAAAAGTGCGATTGCATTGTAAATTGCACAGGCCCAGGAGACAATATAATATAATATAATGTGCTATGAGGTAGGTCAGGACATCAGTTCATTTTGTTTTGGCCAAGAGTCTCACTGTGGCAGGGAAGAAGCGTGTTCTGTTTGTGACGATGCTGTCCGCTCGTCTGTGCCTGAGGTTGTATGTGCAGTTTTTGTGTTTGAGCAGGGATTTGGATTTGCTTTCCATACTTGGATTTGCTTTGATATCTTGTGATCACTTGGAATTAAACTGGATTCCTTTCAGTTTTTTTTGTGTGTAAGAATGGACTGTCATTAATAAAGTCTGTTGAATTAAAAATAAACTGGCCTCCTCTGCTGTGATATTCCATTAAAAACCTTTTTCTTCTGAGAACGAATGCAATGAAGTCAGAAACTTGGCTGAGTTTTGACTATCGTAATGATGATCCTAGTCAGACTGCTTCCACTTTTGTACGGTATAAATATCCCCTTGAGTCACTTAGCAACTTTCAATCTCTCTCTCTCTCTCTCTATTAAGAGAGACTGTCCCACTTTCCCGAGGTACTCGCGAATTCTCCCGAGTTTTCCCCTTGATTCAAACTCGGAGAATGTCCGTAGGAGTCTGTAGCTATTTAGTGGCGGCTCGTAATGCCAGCCGTAGGTACTCTGGGCATCCGATAAGTCGGGACGTTGAAAAATGTCCACGAGTAAACAAATAGCCCCGAGTACCCACGGCTGGCTATTACCATAATTCTCCGAGTTTGAATCAAGGTGAAAACTCAGGGAAAGTGGGACTCGGGGAAAGTGGGACAGGGCCTTTAGGTGGTGAGTAGAGCTGCTACCTTACAGATCCAGCGACAGCAGTTAAATCCCGACCTCTACTGCTTTCTGTGAGGAGTTTGCATGTTTCTCTCTGTGACTGTGTGAGGTTCCCCCTGGGAACTCTCATTTCCCTCCAACATTAATTGACTGTAAATTGTCCATACTTTGTTGCTGAATGGTGAAACCTAGGGTGGAGTTGAATTAAT
Organism: Leucoraja erinaceus; assembly: GCF_028641065.1. Taxonomy (NCBI): domain Eukaryota; kingdom Metazoa; phylum Chordata; class Chondrichthyes; order Rajiformes; family Rajidae; genus Leucoraja; species Leucoraja erinaceus. Next base: position 1,495,127 of record NC_073385.1, on the reverse strand, counting down.
GTGTGGGAATAGTGAAGGATTGGTATAGATGGATGCTTGATGGTCACTGCAGACTCTGTGGGCTGAAGGGCTTGTTTCTGTGATCTGTGACTGATACTATCACTGTGACTTGGTTAAAATGGGAGCTATTGTCCACAAGCTCCATCTCCAACGTCCAAGGGGGCTGAGCACGGGAGCACCTCAAGGCTGCGTGCTCAGCCCCCTGCTGTACTCACTCTATACCCATGACTGCGTAGCCAGTCACAGTGCGAACCCCATCATCAAGTTCGCTGACGACACCACTGTTGTGGGGCGTATCACTGATGGGGATGAGTCAGAATATAGAAGAGAGATCGAGCAACTGTCCATATGGTGCCAGCACAATAACCTGGCCCTCAACACCAGCAAAACCAAGGAACTAATTGTGGACTTTGGAAGGAGTAGGATGGGGACCCACAGCCCCATTTATATAAACGGGTTGATGGTTGAAAGGGTCAAGAGCTTCAAATTCCTGGGTGTGCACATCTCTGAAGATCTTTCCCGGTCCGAGGACACTAACGCAATTATCAAAAAAGCACATCAGCGCCTCTACTTCCTGAGAAGATTACGGAGAGTCGGATTGTCAAGGAGGACTCTCTCTAACTTCTACAAGTGCACAGTCGAGAGCATGCTGACCGGTTGCATCGTGGCTTGGTTCGGCAATTTGAGCGCCCTGGAGAGGAAAAGACTACAAAAAATAGTAAACACTGCCCAGTCCATCATCGGCTCTGACCTTCCTTCCATTGAGGGGATCTATCGCAGTCGCTGCCTCAAAAAGGCTGGCAGTATCATCAAAGACCCACACCATCCTGGCCACACACTCATCTCCCTGCTACCTTCAGGTAGAAGGTACAGGAGCCTGAAGACTGCAACAACCAGGTTCAGGAATAGCTACTTCCCCACAGCCATCAGGCTATTAAACCTGGCTCGGACAAAACTCTGATTATTAATAACCACTTTCTGTCATTTGCACTTTACCAGTTTATTTATTCATGTGTGTATATGTTTAGATCAGGGTATATGGACACATTTATCTGTTTTGTAGTAAATGCCTACTATTTTCTGTGTGCTTAAGCAAAGCAAGAATTTCATTGTCCTATACAGGGACACATGACAATAAACTCACTTGAACTTGAACTTGAACTTCACCAGAACATTCCCAGAAGGTCGTCAAATCTTCTTCCTTTAATCTTCATTTCTTCCATGTTTCATCACATATTTGGGAGAAAAAATAGGAACTTTCTCCTTCCTTTCGGGGAAGTTGTTTTTCCTTGAAGAACCCGCACAAACTTATGGTTGTATTTCCTCAAACTTTTGTTTTTTATGCTGCCTTCTGCCCCGTCCATTTGTGGTAATGGTGGGCTCTTACCGTCTTTGGATGTGGTTGCTGATGGATGTGACTTTGTGGTTAACTTTGTTTGTTTTGGATGTGACTTTGTGGTTCATGGTGATGCCGCTGAACATATAACAGCTTAATGCTAGCCTTGGCACTGTCTTAATGTTACCACATCAATGTTGATGTCCCACACATTCCCTGAAAATATTGCGTGCGGAGACTGGTTTACATGTGCCTGTATGTTTGTACATACTGTGTCAGGGATTCAGATTCAGATTCAAATTCAACTTTAATTGTCAGTGTACAGTACAGAGACAACGAAATGCATTTAGCATCTCCCTGGAAGAGCGACATAGGGAGGGGGTTGATCAATAATTTAAGGTTAATTTGGACCAAGGCTCATTTTTCTAATGTAATGTGGCACAAGGTGACCTGTGCAGCAAGGGAACTATGTACAACGTTTGATTTAGTATCCATGCATTATTATTCTGAGCAGCACATGAAATGTGTGTGTGCTTCATTGGTAAGTAGCTGTAATTTAACGCTATTAGATGGTGATAATTCACTTTTGCTGAATGTTATTACTTTTTTCAGCCATTTGTCATCAAAGAAACCAACATTTGTATGCAATTATTTATGAATGCAGCCACTACCTCACAACGTGCCAGAGACCTGGGTTCAGTCCTGACTCCGGTTGCTGCGGGGTCTAGAGTTTGCATATTCCTTTTGTGACCACATGGACTTCCTACAGGTGCTGTGGCTTCCTTACATTTTCCGAGGACATGCGTTGGTAGGTTAATTGGTCAATGGAAATTACTCCTGGTAGGCGAGTTGTAGAAGTGAGGAAAGTGTTTTAGTTTAGTCTATTGTCACGTGCACTGTGATGCAGTGAAAAGCCTTTTGCTGCATGCTAACCAGTCAGCGGAAAGACTATACATGATTACAATCGAGTGTCGGCAGTGTACAGATACATGTTAAAGGGAGTAACATTTAGTTTGATGAGACTAACGAAATGTAGGATTAGTGGAAGTTGCTGGTATGGACTCAATGGGTCGGCGATCCTGTTTCCATACAATACCTTTGATGATACTAAAACTTAATTATATTCCTGAAATTGGCCATCCATGGCATTGCTTGGAGACTGTGATGGTATATCTGTGTCTCCCACTCGTAATTCGTTATCTCTCTTCTAACAGATACATATATGGAATGTCCTGCTTTAATCTTTACTGGAGAGCTTTTTGATGAATTGTTTTTCATTTGTTTGCTATATGCGGATCATCAGTAGCAATATCGGCATTCGGGGATATCCATCCCTAAGTGCAGCTCAACTGACAAGGCAGTGAAGGAGTTAACTACACTGGTGGAGACACAAGGGACTACAGATGCTGGAATCATGACCAATAAAACACCAGCTGAAAGTACTCAGCAGGTCAGGCGGTTACGGTGGTGCAGCAGTCGTGTTGCTGCCTTACAGCGAATGCAGTGCCGGGGACCCGAGTTCGATCCTGGCCACGGGTGCTGTCTGTACGGAGTTCTCCACAGATGCGTGGGTTTTCTCCGAGATCCCTCGGTTTCCTCCCACACTCCAAAGACGTACAGGTTTTGTAGGCTAATTGGCTTGGTAAATGTAAAAATTGTTCCTGGTGGGTGTAGGATAGTGTTAATGTGCGGGGATCGCTGGTCGGCACGGACCCGGTGGGCCGAAGGGCCTGTTTCCGCTCTGTGTCTAAACTAAGCAGCATCCCGAGTGACATGCCAGGGAAATGGACAGACTGCATTTTGGGCTGGGACTCTTCTTCAGACTGATGGAAAAGAGGCATGATAGCTGGTAGAGAAAAGAGAGGGGGAGGAATGTTCATTGGTTGTAGGAACAGAATTAGGCCATTCGGCCCATCAAGTCTGATCTGCCATTCAATCATGGCTGATCTATCTCTCCCTCTCAACCCCATTCTCCTGAAGTGGCAAGTGATGGGTAGACCCAGGTAAGGAGGGTTTGATTGGCTGCTCTGCTGGGTATGGAGGCACCTGTAGATAAGCCACTTGGCAATGGTGGCAAATTTCCTTCCTGAAAGGACATTAGTGAACCTGATGTGTTTTTGTGACTATTTCACGCTCACCATTGTCTCCAAATTACCACAGTAGGCCACTTACAGTGTGCAAAATTGGAGTGAGTTGATGAGTGTGGTGCTATGAAACTAACTGCAAGACTTCTGTCGAAGGCTATTTCATATCTATCCCACAGACGTCATAATTTAGTTTGAAAATAACCTCTGCATTGACTTAACTGTTGCATTGCCACTCTCTCTGTCCTTGTCCCCATCCTACAAGTTTCACTGTTTGTGTCCCTTCGTTATCACCTCCTCCACAGCCAACAATGGTCCATTGTGGGCTCCTTGGCTATTGGTGCCGGCTCTGATTTGTTCTGTACCTATTCATACCCCTAATATCCCTCTCCCCTGACTCTCAGTCTCAACCCAAAACATCACTATACCTTTCATCAAGAGATGCTGCCTGACCTGCTGAGTTAGTCTAACTAACCAGCCCACTTCTGTTCCATGAGACTAGTGGATCAGAAAGAGCCTCTTTTAAGGTAAAATTAAGTTGATTACCAAGATCATTTGACTAGTAAATATAATTGCTTACGTCCCATCTTCTCCCTTCCCTTCTTCATAACAAAGTGTATCCTGGCAGAAGATTACACAGGGATTTAACAATCCTGTCTCCCTTTCCCTTCCACTCAACCTGCCCTTGGGAATGGTCAGGAGAGTTAGTTACTGCCCGGGAACACGGGGGAAGCAGGTGATTTTGGGGGGGTTTTAACCTAAGGTGGGGAACCACACCTGGTCTCCGGATGGTATGGGTTGCTGCCAGTTTTTCTCAGCCGCAGATGAATGCTGGTTATACTGTGAAGAAGTAAGCAGCTGGAGAACACTGCCTCGCTTGGAGCCGAGAGCATAGCGATGGAGAATTAGCGGTGACAGGAAGGGGGCCAGGTGCTGAGGAGTGTGTGCAGCTCTTTATTTTTCTCATTTCCTGTAGGATTGTACAGGGTGAAGTTGAGTGCATGTAAAGGAGTGACACAGCAAAAGTCAGAACCTGTAAAACTCGGCTCTGATCTCTGAAAAGCTCGATTCTGATCTCTGTGCTTAGCTGGATGATTAGGCTGGCATTGTATTGTCTGCAGAGTTACCGGCTTCCTGTCTCTGTGGTCATGTAATATGCTTGGTCTAAACAGGAAATTTTAATCTACACACGTGTGGCATCCTACATGCATAGAATAACTTGTAGACACCAATTTCAACAATGCCTATGTTGGGATTTTTTTTGTGTTAAAAGATAGCAAGTTCTTTCAGTGCTGCTTCCTATTTAGTTTCGAGATACAGCACGGACACAGGCCCTTCGGCCCACCGAGTCTGCGCCGACCAGCGATCCCCGCACTAACCTACACACTAGGGACAATTTACAATTTTTACAGCAGCCAAATTAACCTACAAACTTGTACGTCTTTAGAGTGTGGGAGGAGACCAGAGCACCTGGAGAAAACCCCGTGGGGAGAATGTCTGTACACATAGCACCTGTGTTCAGCATGGTATCCGGGTCTCTAGCGCTGTAAGACAGCAACTCTACTGCTGCACCACCGTGCCGCCTCTATTGTATAAATCTCTGATTTTTTTTTTCTGTCCTGTAATTTAAGGCTGGCTGGTTTAAGATGTGAATTTGCTTGAGAGCAGTGTCAGTTCTAAAACCATTAGCCCATCAGGCTGCCAGGAAAACATGGTGAATTGGTTCAGTTGACTCGCACATAATATTCATGCGTGGGTTGTGGCGGAAGATGATATTTACCCACAGAAGTGCGAGACGATGGCCACTTCCAACACGAGAGACTAATTATTTTGCAATATCATCGCAGAATCTCCCGCTCCCATCTAGGTCTTGTGGGTCTTGAATAAGCTGCATTAAGTAAACGGCAGGATCATAAGAACAAGTTGGAGGCTGGGTATGCAGTGCCGAAGATCCTTAGAAGGCTTAGGATGTTCAATACGTTCCCAACAACTCTCACCAACTTCTACAGATGCGACATCAAAAGCAGTTTATCAGGCCACATCACAGCTTGCTCTAGGAACAGCTTCATCCAAGAGCGCAAGAAATTGCAGCGAATTGTGGACGCAGCCCAGACCATCACACAAACCAACCTCCCTTCCATTGACTCCATTTATGCCTCACACTGCCTCGGCAAGGCCAGCAGCATCATCAAGGATGAGCTGTAGGTATAGACGTGTGAAAATGCACATCTCCACATTCAGGGACCACTTCATCTCAGCTGTAATCAGGCAACTGAATCATTCTACCACAACCAGAGAGCAGTCCTGAACTACTATCTACCTCATTGGAGACCCTCGGACTCTTTGATTGGACTCTACTGGGCTTTATCTTGCACTAAAAGTGATTCCGTTATCGTGTATCTGGGCACTGTGAATAGCTCGATTGTAATGATGTATTGTGTTTCCACTGATTGGTTAGCATGCAACAAAAGCTTTTCACTGTACATCGATACACGTGACAATAAACTAAACTGACAATTCCTGACTCCAAAGTACAAAACTAGGAGCGTGATTAAATACTCTCCAGTTGCCTGAGGCCGTTGTACTATCCAAGGCCTTTCCACTCGCTACAGCAGCAGCAACAACTCTCAGCACTCTACAGGAGGCGGGGACAAGGAACATTTTAATGTAATTCAGAGTGTGATTTACCCTGTGATGATCTGTTGCAGGGACTAGTTTGGGTCTAGTTGAAATCGGCTGCTTGTCTTTGGATATTTCACGTCGACCTAAAAGAACAGATGGCGTCCCAGTATCATTTCTCAAAAGGACTCCACCTATACCTTGCCATGTCAGTAATATGTAGAAGTGACTCTCTGAACACACTGGGTTTTAGTTTTGTCACACATACTGAAGTACAGTGAAAGGTTTTGTTTACATACTATCTGATCAAATCGGGTAATACTAAACATAAATGCAATCAGGCCATACTTGAGTACAAGTATAATGGGTAGAGTAAAGGGGAAGATACAGAGTACAGAACATCATTCTCAGCATTGCAGTACACCAGTTCCATAGACAAAGTCCAATGCCTGCAATGGGATAGAGGTGAATCGCACAGTGCCCTAGCTTATGGAAGGACCATTCAGAAGCCTGTTAACCGAGAGAAGCAGCTGATTTTGGATCTGGTGGTACACAATTTCAAACTTCTGCAACCTTTGCCACATGGGAAGGGGAAGAAGGGGGAATGATCAGGACAGGACAAGTCTTTGAATATGTTTGCTGCTTTTCCGAGGCAGTGTGAAGTGTAGATGGAGTAAATGATGGGGGAGTCTGGTTTGTGTGATGGACTGGGCAACACCCACAACGCTCTGCAATTCCTTGCGGTCTTGGGCAGAGCTGGTTCCCAAACAAAGCTGTGGTGTGTCCCGACAGTATAATTGTCTTGTTGGTGAAGTGGGTGCTGTGCATGGTGCGAATGTGCCGTGTATTGCGCATTCCTTGAGTCAGTCGCGAAATGAGTCATGAAATAGGAACATTCTTGGTTCAAGAAATCATTATTGTGGTTTACCATTTAAGAGATTTTAAAACCTGATTTACAATTTTCTTGTACACTGCCACTCGCTGGTCTTGCAATGTCGTAACAGCGGAAATGGTGAAGCCCTGAAGTGTGTTGCTGAACAGAGAGTACAAGTGCATGGTTCCCTGAAGGTGGTGGAGTAGGGTACAAGTGTGGTGAAGATGATGTGTAGGAAGGAACTAGCAATACTGGTTTAAACGGAATATAGACACAAAAAGCTGGAGTAACTCAGTGGGTCAGACAGAATCTCTGGAGAAAAGGAATAGGTGATGTTTCGGATCGAGAGTGTTCGGGTGAAGAAGGGTTTCTACCCGAAATGTCACCTATTCCTTTTCTCCAGTAATGCTGTGTGACCCGCTGAGTTAGTCCAGCTATTCGTGTCTATCTGTGGTGACGAAGGTATTTGGCCCACTTGCCTCCACTAGGAAGGGTATTGAGTCCAAACGTTGGGACATCATGTTGCAGATGTACATGTCATTAGTGAGACCACACTTAGAGCTTTACTCATCCAGCTATAAAAAGGATCCCATTAAGTTGGCATCAAGAGTGCAGAGGTGATTCACTAGGATGTTACCTGGGCTTGCAAGCTTGAGATAGGTTGGGATTTCTTTCATTAGAGTATAAAAGTCTTGGGGCTGACTTTGTTGAGATCTACCAGTTCGTGAGGCACATGGATAAAGTAAATGCTCACTCTTTTTTCCCAGCATAGAGAATTCTAAAATTAGAGGGGATAGGCTTAAGGTGAGAGCTTGAAACCTTGTACCGCCAGACCCACGGGCAGCTTTTTCCCCTCTGTTAACGGGCTTCTGAATGGTCCTTCCATAGGCCTATGTGATTCGTCTCCTTCCCATTGCGGGCATTGGACTGTGTCTTGGGGGGGGGGGGGGGGGGGGGGAGTGGGAGTGAAAGTAGAACTATGGGGCACAGCCTGGGGTAAAGGGATAAGAGCAGGGGGGGATACCATGTTTGCGAAAGGACTGCACCTTTAATATCCAAGAATGGAAAGCATCATCTAGGGAGCAGATGCGATGCAGATGGGGGAATTGAGCTTGGGGAATGGTGTGTTTGCAAGAGTCAGGGTGGGAGGAAATGTAGTCCACATAACTGTGAATGTTGCAGTAGAAAAACTCAAGTATTGGGTACCAAGTATCACCCAAGATTCTGTTGGAATACATATTAAAGTTGTGGGAAATGTATCTGCAACCTTTCAACATGAAGGTAAGCAGGGTTCTAATTATACAAAGCTCCTATTGCTGGTATAATAATCACCAAGTACCTTTTATGTTGAAGTGACTCCAAATAGCTTGCAGAATGAACGACTATTTTGAAATGCCATGACTATTGTGTTTGTGACTGAAATACTCATTTGTGAAGGAGGTCATTTTTTTTTCAGGCTAGAAAGAGATATAAAAATGCAAGGCCATTCATGAGTTACAATTAACGGACACCTATTTTAAACATTCTAAAGCTGCAGAATGCTGCCTGGCCTGCTGAGTATTTCCAGCACTTAGCCTTTTATTTGAAATCTACTGTAGTGCGGCAATTATTTGTCCATGTCAACGCTTGAAGTGAATGATCTTTCGCTAGCAGCGACTCGTGCCTGTCTCACCAGCTCGAGTGATCCTCCAGGGATCTGTCTGTGGCCACGGAAATCAATACACTGTTTCCCAGTGCACTCCTCAACAAACCAGTGCCAACATTTGTGAAGGAAGGAACTGCAGGTTGAGTTCACACTGAAGACAGACACAAACTGCTGGAGTAACGTCGCCCATTCTTTCGCTCCAGAGATGTTGCCTGACCCGCTGAGTTACTCCAGCATTTTGTGTCTATCCAAAATTTGTGAAGCAGCCACGATACACTGTAGTGTTTTAACCACAAAGGTGCCATTGTGCAACCCTATACGAGAAAGAATGGCCCTCGACAGAGAGCACCACCAGGCAGTAAAACACTGCTGGAAGAACATGGCAGGTCAGGCAGCATCTCTGCAGGACGTTGATGGATGATGTTTTGGGTCAGATTCCTCCTTCAGGTATAGACGCAGAACGTCACCTGTCCATGTCCTCCAGAGATGCTGTCTGACCCGCTGAGGTCTTCCAGCACTGTGTTTATTACTGTGTGTTGATATTCTAGGCCTTGGGTCGCTGAGACCCAGGTCTGAAGAAGGGTCCTGACCTGTTATCTATCCATCTTCTCTAGAGATGCTGTCTAATCTGCTGAGCTACTCCAGCATTTTGCATCAAACTTTGGTATAAACCAGCAAATGCAGTTCCTTTTGATTACCTCCAGAGGTGCTGCCTGACATGCTGAGTTCTTCCAGCACTTTGTGTTTTACTCAAGATTCCAGCATCTGCAGTTCCTCGTGTCTCCAATATTAGCAGGCAATTCAGAAGGTGTGGGAGTTGATGGGGGCAGGATTGTGTTACCTTATGAAGGAACATTCTGGCAGAAACAGTCGGCTTTAGTTTTAGAGATACAGCACAGAAACAGGCCCATCGGTCCTCAGTCCGCACCGATCAGCAATCCCCGCATATTAACACTATCCTACACACACTAGGGACAATTTCCACTTATACCAAGCCAATTAACCTGCAAACCTGTACATATTTTGGAGTGTGGGAGGAAACCGAAGATCTCGGAGAAAACCCAAGTGGTCACGGCGATAATGTACAAACTCCGTACAGACAGCAACCGTAGTCGGGATCAAACCCGGGTCTCCGGCGTTGTAAGGCAGCAACTCTACCGCTGTGCCACCATGCCGCCCTTCATGGTTTGAGGCTGGTTGATGCCTCTGCTAACATTAAGCAACATTTCAACACGTTCCAGCAAAATGATATTTGGGAAAATCTGACTGTCATGTTATGGGTTGTTTGCAAAGGTCTGATTGAATATTGCATTGCTAACCCATGCCTTAAATAGTTTATCTCCAGCACAAAATTGTTAATGCATAGTTACAGCTCTTTACTATCATATAAAAGAGAGAGTACAGAGGAGATTTACGAGAATGTTGCCTGGGTTTCAGCAACTAAGTTACAGAGAAAGGTTGAACACGTTAGGGCTTTATTCTTTGGAGCGCAGAAGGTTAAGGGGGGACTTGATAGAGGTCTTTAAAATGATGAGAGGGATAGACAGAGTTGGCGTTGATAAGCTTTTCCCACTGAGAATAGGGAAGATTCAAACAAGGGGACATGACTTGAGAATTAAGGGACAGAAGTTTAGGGGTAACATGAGGGGGAACTTCTTTACTCAGAGAGTGGTGGCTGTGTGGAATGAGCTTCCAGTGAAGGTGGTGGAGGCAGGTTCGGTTTTATAATTTAAAAATAAATTGGATAGTTATATGGATGGGAAAGGAATGGAGGGTTATGGTCTGAGCGCAGGTATATGGGACTAGGGGAGAATACGTGTTCAGCACGGACTAGAAGGGTCGAGATGGCCTGTTTCCGTGCTGTAATTGTTATATGGTTATATGGTTAAAAAGAAGACGTTCCTGGCACAGTGTTGTCTCTGCTTGGTGTAGTGAAATTTCGGTCTAAGTGCCGGGCTGTTGATAGATTGTGCATGTAAACGGAAAACACTCAGAACATGCAGCAGGTCAGGCAGTATCTGCGGAAAGTGAAACACAATTGATATTTCGGGTCAAACTCAGAAAATGGGAAAACAAGCTAATTTTAATTTGAGAGGCTGGAGGAGGAATGGCTTAGACAAAGGGAATAGCTGTGGTCGGGTGAGGTCAGGGTTGCTATTTATGGAACAATCTGGCGAACAGTTTTTGTGAATAGCAGATTTACCTCACTGTATTAGAGACATTCCTTTTTCTTTTATCCATCCCTCCCTTCATCCTCTCCGAAACGTCAAACTGTCTTCCCTGAATCATCAAACTAACCAGTTGACTCTTTGACGGAACTGGGAACAAGAGTTTAAAAATAAAAGTTAATTGAGAGTGAGTTTGGGTAATATTAGGAGCAGTATTCGAAAGACTGGAAAATTAGCATGGCCCAAGTCCCAAGGGTGATAGATTTATCAGAGCTATACTGTGTTCGGCTGTTCACAGAAACTGTGAACTAAGCAAGAGGCAATGAAGCCAAGTTGTGTGAGACGGGACGGAGGCCAGTGTTGGAATGGAGAAAGTTAAGCCTCCCGCACTCTCAGCTGCAGTGTTTTTGAGGAGCACACGTGTTACTTTTCACTCCAGAAAGCTGTGCAGAATCTCTTAATTCAGTACTCCCTTTCATCAAAGGGCCAACCTGTCTCTAACTCTGCTTCCATTCTGTACCTCTGCAAGCAACTTGACATCTGGGTGGATTGGGTAGGACTGTGCTGGTCAATGCGGAACCAGCTTGCCCAGCTCAGTGCTGACCTAGAGGAAACAACAGCCAACCACCAAATGTGGGCAGTTTGCTCGTCAACAGATTATCAACCCATTGTTTTGACTATATTTGACTGCATTGTTTATTTGATTCCATTATTCCTCATTTCCTTATATAATCCTTTTGCAAATAGCATGGTACGTTCTCTTGTTTGGGGCTTTGTATCTTATGGTTATTAAATGGGATTAACGTTGAGAGTTGTCATGGACTCTGGGCAATTTCCTTGCTACACCATGCTATAACTCTGTTAAATGCTTTCATTTGGTGAAGGGTGACTATTTATCATCTTTTATTGTAAAACAGGTTGGAATAATATCTGGAGGTTGGAGAGCATCCTTTTGTGCGAATAATTTGTGTGCTATTTTTGATTTTGCGATGACTAGACCATAAAACAGGGATGTAATGCTGAGGCTTTATAAAGCACTGGTCAGACCTCATTTGGACCCAATATCGTGAGCAGTTTTGCGATATGTTAGCGGATGACACAAAGCTGGGTGGAAGTGTGAACTGTGAAGAGGATGTTAGGAGGTTGCAGGGTGACCTGGACAGGTTGAGTGAGTGGGAAGAGGTGTGGCAGATGCAATATAATATAGATAAATGTGAGGTTATCCACTTTGGCGGCAAAAATAAGGGGGCAGATTATTATCTCAATGGGGTTAGGTTGGGTAAGGGGGAGGTACAGTGAGACCTGGGTGTCCTTGTACACCAGTCACTGAAAGTTGGTGTGCAGGTACAGCAGGCAGTGAAGAAAGCGAATGGAAAGTTGTGAATTTATGGAATTCCCTGCCACAGAGGGCAGTGGAGGCCAAGTCACTGGATGGATTTAAGAGAGAGTTAGATAGAGCTCTAGGGGCTGGTGGAGTCAAGGGATATGGGGAGAAGGCAGGCACGGGTTATTGATAGGGGACAATCAGCCATGATCACAATGAATGGCGGTGCTGGCTCGAAGGGCCGAATGGCCTCCTCCTGCACCTATTTTCTATGTTTTGGGCCTCATGTCTGAGGAATGATGTCCTCACATTGAAGAGGGTCCAGAGGAGGTTTTACGAGAATGATCCCAGGAATGAGTGGGTTAACATATGATGAGCATTCAACAGCACTGGGCCTCTACTCGGTGGAGTTTAGAAGGATGAGGAGGGGACCTCATTGAAACTTACTGAATAGTGAAAAGCCTGGATAGAGAGGATGTGGTGAGGATGGTTCCACTAGTGGGAGAGTCTAGGACCAGAGGCCATGATCTCAGAATAAAAGGACGTACCTTCAAGAAGGAGATGAGGAAGAATTTCTTTAGTCAGAAAGTGGCCTAATTTTTCTCCCATAATAATAAACATAATAATTCTGGTGCACCATCAGGACTGGATTTGCAGAGACATAGAAGAGCACGTGCCTTGTCTTATTTTGTACTGCAAAGGCAAATGTAACTTTTTACCCTTTCAATGAAATTATGAACTATGCTGTATCCCTTTCCGAAAGAATGATTGTGAATTAGGATATTAGGATAAGAAATCTTTCTAAAAATAGTAGCTGTTATTCAGGGGTGTGGGATAAGTTACTACTTTGCTCCTTTGCAGATGAATTAAATTAACAATTGGTGCAAGTAGAAATTGTAGTGTTCCATTTCAGGGCAGATGACAATGAAACACTCTTGATGCTCCACTATTCTGTATCTCGTAAAGGGCATTATTATTAGAGGCAGGTTATATGTCAACAGTAATCATATTTCACCAATATTGTGAACCTGAAAGTCACTATTACCTCCCTGAGGTCAAACTTTGAAATCTGGTTTGAGAGGACATTTTTGGGCCATGGTATTAAAAACCTTTTTTGGTGCAGGCTTTTTGCTACTAGTAGCAATGTTACAACATTTTGAGATTTTAAAAATCAAGTCTGCAATTTATCCCATCAGATAAAGCACAAAATAAGTTTAATTTGACACCTAATTCACTTTCATATCTTCAGTATTAAAAAAGTTATGGCCATTTTCATACTCAGAAATTAGCATCTTGTTCCCTATTGATTTTCCATTGACTTAACACAAAAGCTGTGATCGAGGACAGTCAAAAGCCCATAACTTTCTTAAACATTAAGAGAACTGAAATACATTTTCAGTTATTATAGATTGAAGCATTCTGAAACAAATATGAAACAATCTTACTTGGATGACCTGAAATTAAAGCATATAATTAGTTAGTTACTCAATTGTAGCTAATTCCAAACTTCAATTACTAGATCTAAACATCTATCCATTTCTTAAGAAAAGATTAACATTTTTAAATAGCCTAAATGTCCAAATAACATTCACAGAGAATTCACAATAAAACATGATTTTTAAATCTCATTTACATTAATTTATAGGCCAAATGGAAGAAATTTAGTGTTCAATTGCTGTAAATTAATGGCCATTTAAATCAGCTTTCGAGTGGGATCCTGTGGAACTCTGTGGAACGCGCTGGTTTGGAACGTTCCCATTGCGGTAGATTTGTACCCCCATATGCCCAGAAAAATACTGCGGGATTTAATGGGGCCCCAAATTAGCTACTCGCAACATAAAACTTTGTATAAAGGGATCTTAAGAAGCCCTTTTTAATGTAAAAATAAACAACCTACCTTCCGTTGTCCCCTGTATGAGATCGGTCCCGTTGTCGGCAGTCGCGGGTTTAGAGTATAATTTTTAACCTACTATATCAATTAAATTAACCAATTAAGTTTAAAAATAGCTTCAGCGAATGAATCTCCCAGCGATTTTTCGTCAGCAACTAAGCAGGCTGAACAACCTCGATTTGAATAGCCTAGGGAAAATTGCATTTTAAACCCGCCCACCTCTCAACGGCGCCAAAAGCACGCACACGGGCTGGGACAAGTCTGCAGCCCCGCTGAAGGTAGGTTTTGCAACATACCTACTAGTTTGGCTGTTCAACTCTCTAACATTTCAGGTTGAATGATAAGGTGAAACCCAGTGGAATGAAACTATACCCAAGGTATTCACTGAGGGCTCTTCGAAAGACAATAGAAAGTATTCTGATTACCAGTAACTTATTTGAGTTTTTGTGTTCAGTTCAATATCTTGTGTGCATTGGGCATCATGTTCTGTAATTTAATCCTCCGTCGCTAAATCTAATCGGATGATTAGCCTGAAGGAATAAAAGTTGAAAGTCATATTTAGCAAGTTGTGCAAACAAATGGAGTCTGTGTAGCCACTGTTGTGCAACATATTGACGAGGTGAATACTAATCCTGTGCCATATCATCTTCATATACAGCAGGTTTAGGTCACTGGTCCCAAGTCTGTCCATGTAAACTGGACCTCTCGGTTACCAAGCACTTTAAGTCCCATTCCCATTCCCATTCCCACACTGGCCTTTCTGCCCAGGGCCTCCTCCACTGTTAGAGGGAGGCTAAACGCAAATTGGAAAAACAACACCTCGTATTTCGCTTGGGAAGCTCACAACCCAATAGTATGATATTGATTTCTGTAACTTCAAGTAACCCTTGCACCCCCCCCCCCCCCCCCCCCCGTACCTCTCTCTCCATACCCCCTGTCCCACAAGGCCCCACTCTCCCCCCCCCCCCCCCCCCCCCCCCCCCCATCTTAAATATAGTCCTTGCACCCCCCCTGCTCTCTCTTCCCTCTCACTTTGTTTGCTTAGTTTCATTGTTTGTATCACATTATCACCTTCTCTACAACCAACAATGAACCTTTCCTTGATCATCATTGCTGGCTTTGATTTGTCCTTGGTGTACCTTTCATTCATTTGTTTCTTGGTACCTTTTCTTACCTCTTGTTTCCATCTCCCCTGACTCCTAGTTTGAAGAAGGGTCTTGATCCAAAGCGTCACCTATTCCTTTTCTCCAGAGGTGCTGCTTGACCGGCTGAGTTGCTCCAGCTTTTTGCGTCTATCTTCCATGTCAACTGGAAGTTGGTCCATTCCTTTGAGATGAGTAAAGCTCCTGTATTGATTACTCGTTGCTGAAATGATTTATTTGCTCTATGCCCCAGACCTGCTGGAAATCTAACGTGTGGTGTGCCTGGCTGTTGGCAAGTCAGAGTCCATGAGGAAGATTCAGCACCTTCATCTATAAGAGAAAAGGAAAACAAAAATCAAAATTTAATGATGACACATCCGACTCCTTAATGTGGATTACAAACTTCTGTTGAATGTTATCGCTAATTGAGAGAAGCTACCTCAGGATTGATGAGTTACTGGGATTGGAACAGTGCTGTGAATGATCTCTAGCAGTTTAGTGGTAATCAGAGATGTGATTGTGTTTGCGCAATATTGGAGTGGACATTTGCTTTTTCGCTTGTTGAGACCGGGAGATGATCTTTGATGGACCATTACACGTGTACATGAAGGATGTGCTCTGCAAAATGCAGTTTGGGGCCGGTCCACAATTGGACATGACCTCTCTATGCATACATGAATAGAGCAGTTCAAGTCATACAGCATGGAAACAGGCCCTTTGTCCCAACAAGCACACACCGACCAACATATCT
Source organism: Leucoraja erinaceus (assembly GCF_028641065.1). Lineage (NCBI taxonomy): Eukaryota > Metazoa > Chordata > Chondrichthyes > Rajiformes > Rajidae > Leucoraja > Leucoraja erinaceus. The sequence goes on along the minus strand of NC_073385.1, from coordinate 1,479,293 downwards.
CACCTCCACTCATCCCACCTGCCTGCGTTTGGCCCATATCCCTCTAAACTTACCCTATCCATGCACCTGTCTAAATGTTTCTTAAACTTTGAGATAGTATCTGCCTCAACTACGTCCTCTAAGTTCATAAGTTATAGGAGCAGAATTAGGCCGTTCGACCCATCTAGTCTTCTCCACCATGAAATCATGACTGATCTATCTTTCCCTCTCAATCCCATTCTCCATCCCACAACCCCCGACACCCTTACTAATCCAAAATCTGTCAATCTCTTCCCTGAAGAATATCCTCTGGCAGCTCATTCCACACACCCACCATCCTTTGTGTAAACAAAAAGGTTGCTCCTCGGGTTCCTATTAAATCTTTCCCCACTCGCCCTAAACCTATGTCCTCTGGTTCCCCTACCCTGGGCAAGAGACTGTGCATTTGCCCTCATGATATCTATATTTCTATAAGATCTCTCCTCATCTCCTTGTGCACCAAGGAATAGAGTCCAAGCTTGCACAACGCCTTCCTATTGCCCAGCCCTTGAGTCCTGGCTACATCCTGGTAAATCTTCTCTATGTCCTTTCCAGCTTGACAACTTCTTTCCTATAACATAGTGCCGGAAACTGAACACAATATTCTAAATGTGGCCACACCAAAGCCTTGTATAACTGCAACATGACCTCCCAACTTCTCAGTTGTGAAGAATGAATGGGAAATAGAAAGCCTACTTATAAAATTTGGGGTTAGGCTATGCTGCCTTCTTCTCTCACTTGCTTGCTGACTCCATCAGGAAGGATGTCGGTATACAAGGAGTGAGAAACGCAGCACTGCAAACATTTGGGTCGAACCCTTGTATGAGGATAGATAGCATCATATGAGGGCAGGTTTTGCTTGGATTTACTGACAGCTAGATTGAAGAGCCAGTGCAACTAGTTGGCCTTTGGGCCAGAGATAACTGCAGCAAAAACAACGCTGTTGGTCCAATCACTTCTCTCCTCTTTGCTGTCTGGTCAGATTACCTGAAGACGCTGGAACAGCCAGGACTTGCAACAATAGCTGAAGTGAAACAAGAACTCTGATTGTAGGAGCAAATTTGTTACGGGAAGCAGTCCTCTCTATATCTATTCAATACAGAGGAATATTTTGCAGCACTTCACAGCCATTTAGTTTACTTATGACATGAATTGTTTATTAGAGGCCATGAAATATGACATCACTGAAGGGTGGAACGTGATTTCTCAACCTACAAAGGTACTAACTCAAGACGTTATTGCACCAGATCAGAAAGGCAGCTGACGCCATGACTGGGGCCTAATGGAATTCGAGCTTTTTCAGTTCAGGCACAGTGAAAAGCTTTTGTTGTGTGCAATCCAGTCAGCGGAAAGACAATACATGATTACAGTCGGGCCATTTACAGTGTATGGATACATGATAAGGGAATAATGTTTAGTGCAAGGTAAAGCCAGCAAAGCCTGAACAAGGATAGTCCGAGGGTCACCAATGAGGTAGATGGCAGATCACAGCATTGTGTTCGAGTTAAGTGGGGCTAATCTGGACAAATCTTCTAATTGATCAAAAGTGTAACCAATAACCTAAATTGAAATGTCTTACAGAATCAGATAGTTATTTCTTTAATAGGTTGTAGGTTGAACAGGAGTGGAAACTTGTTGAAACTTGCTCTGAGATTACATCAAATCTGTGACTGGTGGCTCCTCCACACATGCAGAGCCTAAAAAGAATGTAGATTCTGGAAATGGTCTGCAGATTAGGCAGCATTCATGGAGAAGTCAACCAAGTTCATCATTTAGGTCGATTGGAAGAAAATCTAATTTGCTTTTGAACTTTAATTGTTGAAAATATCTCAACAATGTGAAGCTGATTTAATTTTGTGTTTTTGTAATATTCTTAGTTATCTGTGGAGTGAGGTTTAGACTACCCCACTTAAAACCCATTCATGTGTATACATGCGTAGCCTCTAGTCATCTCACCTTGAATTTAGTTTGTTGCGTGTACTGAGATTAGATTAGATTAGATTAGATTCATTTATTGTCATTCAGACCTTTCGGTCTGAACGAAATTCTGTTTCCCTGCAGTCATACATATAATTAAAAAAATGACAAAAACACACAATCAACATAAATTTAACATCCACCACAGTGAGTTCACCAAACACCTCCTCACTGTGGTGGAAGGCAAAATCTTAAAGTCTCTGTCTCTTCCCTCTTTGTTCTCCCTCTGCGCCGAGGCGACGGTTCAAACTCCGCGGGTGGTTGCTGCCTCCGCCACAGCTTCGGGGCCGAGTCGCGTCTCCGTTGCCACTGCTGCTGCTGCCGTTGCCACAGCTCCAGGGCCGAGTCGCGTCTCCGTTGCCACTGCTGCTGCTGCCGCCGCTACAGCTTCAGGGCCGAGTCGCGTCTCCGTTGCCACTGCTGCTGCTGCCGCTGCCGCCGCCACGGCTCCAGGACCGAGTCGGGTCTCCGTTGCCACTGCTGCTGCTGCCGCCGCCACAGCTTCGGGGCCGAGTCGCGTCTCCGTTGCCACTGCTGCCGCTGCTACAGCTTCGGGGCCGAGTCGGGTCTCCGTTGCCACTGCTGCCGCTGCCGCCACAGCTCCGAGGCCGCCAGCCCCGCCATTAGGCCTCGGCGCAGACGGAGACGGGGACGGGGAATACGACCGAAGAAAAAGTCGCATCCCCCGAAGGAAGAGACCAAAACATGTTTCTCCCACCCCACCCACACACATACACAACTTAATAAAACAAAATTAACTAAAACATGACAAGGAACAAAACGAAAGAAAAAAAAAACAGACGGACTGCAGGTGGGCCGCAGCTGTTAAGCCAGCGCCGCCATCTTGAATCTGAGGTACAGTGAATAGCTTTTGTTGCCTGCTAACCAGTCAGTGGCAAGACAATACATAATTACAATCGAGCCATCCCCCGTGTACAGATACATGATAAAGGGAATAACACGAATAAGCCAACTTTGTATCGACAACTCTTGAGGAGAGGCACGATGGTGCAGCGATGGAGTTACTGCCTTGCAGCGCCAGAGAATTGGGTTTGATCCTGACAACAGGTGCTGTCAGTACAGAGTTTGTACATTCTCCCCATGATGGCGTGGGCCTTCCCCAGGTGCTCCGGTTTCCTCCCACATTCCAAAGGTTTGTAGGCTAATTGAGTTTGGTAAAAATTGTATGTTGTCCCTGGTATGTAGGATAGTGCTAGTGTACAGAAAACGCTGGTCAGTGCTGAAGCGGCCTGTTTCCGTTATGTATCTCTAAACTCAACTAAACCTGAGGTCAGAATGGATCTCGGGTCTCTGGTACTGCGAGGCTGCAGCTTTACCTGCTGTAAGTACCAGAAACTAGTTCCTTAACATGTGCCATGAATTGGAGGAGTCTGTAATCCACTATGTGGCAAAAGAGAAACACTGCCTTGTTAAATACTTGGAAGACAGTGTTTACCACAGAGTGAATGCATGGCATTCTAACTTTAAAAAATATTTACTTGCTAGTGACAGAGAATAAGAAGCATTAAATGATGGAACTAATTCCTTGGAGCCAAGTACTTTGCAAATTGAAGATACAATCAGTCTAGTTGGTTGATGTGCTGCTTATAACATTTTTGCATCATTTTGTTCCATTACATGGCCTTTTGTTGAAAAAAATCTAGAACATTTTTGTCATGTGAGTAGGGTAATGCAAACCTCCCGACCTTTACAAAGTATATCTAGCTGAGGAGAACATTTAGGGCATAAACAGTTCTCCAAGTTCAAAGGTTTTAGGACAAAGAATTATTGAACAAGTTCAAAGAAACCCTGAATGGGAGATGTGAGCGGCAGATATTTGCAATGTTTCCAGATCGTGTGTACCACTTATGGCATGGATTAAATCATTTGATTAGTATCCAGGATAAAGCTTCAGTCTCTGCTTTACTGCACATTATAAGTCCTGGAATGGATTGCAGCCACTTTCTGTTTGGGTTCCTACTTTAAAGTTGGGCTTCCATCTCAAGTCCTATTTATTTGTCAAGCCAGGTTGTTGACTTTCCTATTCTGCATTTTGACATTTTGGGAAGTTAAACCAGGGTAGGACTTTCACAGTGAACGATGGGGTCCTAGGGAATGGTGTAGAACAGAGGGGTATGGAATACAAGTACATAGTTTGTTGAAAGTGGACAGGATGGTGAAGAAGGCCTTTGGCACGCTGGCTTTCATCAGTCGGGGCGTAGAATAGAGAAATTGGGATGTTATGTTGCAGTTGTACGAGATGTTGATGAGGCTGTACTTGGAGTATTGTGTTTAGTTTTGGTCAATCTTGCTATAGGAAAGATACCATTAAGCTGAAAAGAGTGCGGTCTCATCATCCTCCCATCTCATGATGCAGAGTATCACGAGGGGCAAAGGATTCCTGAGGGCCTCCTATAAATAGTCATTTGAAGACGAACAATTTCTTTGTATCTTGTATTTGTTTGTGTCGACTAGGAATTAGGCATCAAGTAGTGTTTTGTTTGACAACCAGCACATCTGTTTTGATGAGGCAAAGTTGGCAACATGTACTGTGTAAGCCAATTCCTAAAAAGGAGAGCTTTAGAGCTGCAGAACTTCAGAACTGTTATAATGAAGAGGTTAGTTCACGATCGACATTGATGTTCATTTTTATGATGGATGATGTGCAAAGTATTTTCCCTGCTACAAATAATAAATCTGATTGCCTTCTTCCCGGGTTTTGATATCAAACTATTTAAACCAAAGATAACCTTTTGGCCTTTTCCTCCTCTTGTTGAAATGTTCTGTATTGATTCCAACGCTGTGTTTATTAGAAACAGCTGGGTTTGAATAAACTTGAAGGAATATGATTTGTCAATGTCATGCATTTGTTATATTGCAGAAAGGGGCTATTTTTACTGTAATCCTAGCGTATTTTCAAGACTATGAATAATCTGCATCTAAGCTTGTAGTCTGTGGACCACCTTATGGACATTCCATTTCTAATTCAAGTTGGCCCCTACCATTCTATCCAGCACCATTTAGTTTATTTTCTGTTATAACAGTTTAGCCTAGTTTATTATTGTTGTGACATGTACCGAGGTACAGTGAAAAGCTTTTACATGATTACAATTACACTGCCCATTGTGTACAGACACAGGATAAAGGGTACAACATTGAGTGCAAATAAAGTCCAGTGAAGATGGTTCAAAGGTCTCTGTGAGGTTGATGGGAGGTCAGGACCCCTCTCTTGTTTGTGAGAGGACTGTTCAGTTGCCTGATAACAGCTGGGAAGAAACTGTCCTTGAATCTGGAGGCATCCCTTTTTGAAACATCGGGTACCTCATGCCGGATAGGAGAGGGGGAGACCCTGGTGAGACTGGTCCTTGATTACGCTGGAGGCCTTGCTGAGGCAGCGTGAAGTGTAGATAGTCAAAGGAAAGGGAGTGTGGTTTGTATGATGGACCGGACTGCATCTGCGACTCTCTGCAATTTCTTGCGGTCTTGGATGGAGCTGTTCCCAATCCATGTTGTGATGCATCCCAATAAAATGCTTTCTACGGCGCTTCTGGAGAATTTAGTGAGTGCTGTTGGGGACAGGCCAAACCTTTTTAGCCTACTAAGGATGTAGAAGCATTGATGTGCTTTCTTAGCCATTGCGTTGATGTTGATGAGGCTGGTCTAGGGCAAATTGCTGATGATATTTATTCCAAAGAACTGTAAACTATCGAGCGACTCCACTTTGACACCAACAGTGTACACCGGGGCATGTGTGCCGCTTTGCTTCCTGGAGTCCATCCCAATCTCCTTTGTCTTGCTGACCATGAGGGAGTGGTTGACAAAAATGCTGGAGAATCTCAGCGGGTGAGGCAGCATCTATGGAGCGAAGGAATGGGTGACGTTTCGGGTCGAGGGGTTGTTGTCTTGGCTCCAGGATGCAAAGACTTCCCTCCTGGGATAAATAAAGTTCTACCGTATCGTAGGTTACAAGGTTAACAATCTTCTTCTGGTACCCGGGCTCAAGAGTTCAAGTTCAAGTGAGTTTATTGTCATGTGTCCCTGATAGGACAATGAAATTCTTGCTTTGCTTCAGCACACAGAACATAGTAGGCATTTACTACAAAACAGATCAGTGTGTCCATATGCCATAATATAAATATATACACACATGAATAAATCGGGCTCGTCATTATTTGATATCCTGCCTGCAAAGATCACTTGAATATTGCACTATTTCCCCCCCATCAGCAGAGCATGATAAGAATGCATTGGTTACTCTTTGCCCATGAAGTAATTCCCGCTTTGGGAGCATGAGATGTTTCCATTCCCCGCAAGGGTTCATTTTTAGTGTGCTGTTGGGGACCATTAACCTTGTTGTTTCCAGAGTGTCCATTGTGAGCCACTTCAGGTGCAAAGTGGTGTCTGACCTGGGCGGCTCATTGCACAAATGTATTAGCACTTGCACCAGCCCCCATTTGCCCACTGCACTGCACCTCCCAGCTGATTGAGAATTTTGCTGCCTCACAGCCACTCAGATCCGAATAGGAAAGTTGTTTTAGAGGGGATTCGAGGAGATTCTGAAATCCAGCCAGATACCATCCACTGCTCAACCCTCATCAATCATCTATCGTCACCTCCTCAAACAACTCAATCAAGATAAAGAGAGAAATGCCCTACCATGGACAAAGCAATGCTGACCATCTCTAAATGTTCCACTCTAGTCCATATGTGAGTAAACCCTATCCTGACGAATCCTCTCCAAGATTTTCCAAACACTGATGTGGGGCTCACCAACCTATATTTCCTGGGATTATCTAGCCTGGGGCAGGCAACAATGGACCATTATTAGTGGAAGCAGAGATTATCTGTACATTTCAAGAGCTCAAAATTTCTCAGTCATAATCTTTCATTAATTGCAGGGTTTAGATTAGTTTCTAGATACAGCGCAGAAATAAGCCCCTTTTGTCCGTCGACTAGCGATCCCCGTACACTAGGCACACACACAACACTAGGGACAATTTACATTTTTTCCGAAGCCAATTAACCTACAAACCTGCATTTCTTCAGAGAAAACCCACGGGGAGAACATACAATCTTCGTACAGACAGTACCTGTAGTCAGGACCAAACCCGGGCCCCTGGCGCTGTGAGGCAGCAACTCTACCACCGTGCCACCCCCCCTGGGTTATGTCCTAGGAAGTAGGAAGCGGTATGAACCTAAAGCACATACAGGTGCACAACCTTTTATCCGAAAGCCTTGGGACCAGACACTTGTCGGATTTCGGACATTTTCGGATTTCAGAATGGAAGATTTTTAGCGTAGATTAGGTAGGTAGCGCGGGCGGCTTGAAAAGTCTGGCGCTGCTGCCTCCTCCCGGGTGACCGGGAGACTCATTGCATAAATGTTTGTCAGTTAGTTTGGAGGGATTTTATGTGGTGGTGGTGGAGTCGGGGTGAAGGGGGAAACTTTAATTCTTAGTCCCCTACCTGGTCGGCGACTCCCAACCTCGCGGAGCTGGGGGCTCCGTCCGGCCGCTGGCGGCGCCGGTTGTAGCTCCGACCCCGGCAACTCTACCCTGGCTGCGAGGCGCTCCAAATCCAGCGCCGCCCGCGGTCGGACGTCCCAGCTCCGGGAATGTCAGGAGTCGGCGACGTCGCAGCGCTGGGATACCAGCGGGGAGCGGGCAATGCCTTACCGGGTCGCCGTGCGGCAAGCTCCGGAACGCTGTGGCCGCCGACACACAACATCGCGGAGCGTCGCTGGATTTGGAGCCGCGGAGCTGGGGGCACCACCGGCCGCGGGCGGCGCCGGTTGGAGCTCCAACCCCGGCAACTCTACCCCTGGCTGCGCGGCTCCAAATCCAGCGACGCTCCGCGATGTTGTGTGTCGGCGGCCACAGCGCTCCGGAGCTTGCCGCACGGCGACCCGGTAAGGCATTGCCCGCTCCCCGCTGGTTTCCCAGCACTGCGACGCTGCCGACTCCCGACATTTGCGGAGCTGGGGCGTCCGGCCGCGGGCCGCGCTGGATTTGGAGCGCCTCGCAGCCAGGGGTAGAGTTGCCGGGGTCGGAGCTACAAGTGGCGCCGCCCGCAGCCCCAACGGCCACAGCGCTGCGGAGCTTACTGCACAGCGACCCGGTAAGGCATTGACCGCTCCCCGCCTCTCCGACCAGGTAGGGGACTAAGAATTGAAGTTTACCCCTTCACCCACCTTCACATAAAAGCCCTCCAAACTAACTGACTAACATTTAAGCAATGATTTACAGATGTTTAAGCGTCTCCCGGTCTCCAGGGAGGAGGCAGCCGCTACAGTAGTACAGACCTGGGTTGACCGTGGGTCGTTTTGGGTCAAGTTTGGCGCCAAACGCGAGCTTTGGTGCGCAGACGACATCTGGAAAAAATGGCCGGTTTTCAGAGCTTTTCGGTTTCTGGAACACCGGATAAAAGGTTGTGCACCTGTATTTGAGTAGCCTCCTGTGTTATTGATGCTGGTAACGTTTAATGTTTCCGCTCGACCCCAGTGTGAATCTGGTTGGCGTTAATTCCTGGCTGTGTCTTGCATCTCAGTTGAGTTTCTCACTTTCACTTAGTAGTCCATTTTTTTATTTTTATTGATGCTGTTCTTCTCCTTTATGGCAGCTCCTGAATGAAAATATTTCCCAAAGCACATGATCCAGAAAGCAACACAAATTGAACACTGCAGCTGTTGGAAATTCAGAATAAAAGCAGTAATTGTTGTGAACAGTTCAGCCCACACCTTTAAAGAGCAAAACAGTAAATATTTTAAGTCAAAGCCTTTTAATCAAAATTTGATTTGGGTCAAAGACCTTTTCACCATGTTATCTCAGAGTCTTATTCCATGGGTGCTACATGAGTTGCCAAGAATTCCCAGCACTTTGTGCGTTTTGGATCCGAAATGTCTGAATATTGGCAGTGGTCTAATATGTGATAATTGACTTCAGATTCAGAGTTCTGAGCTTGATTCTGTTTCTCTCAATTTTGGCTATTCATTGGAATTCAGTGCCACTGAAGGCTGTGGAGGCCAAGTCAACGGATAATTTAAGGTGGAGATTGGCCTATTCTTGATTAGCACGGGTGACGGGGGTTACGGGCAGAGGCAGGAGAATGTTGTTGAGGCGAAGATAGATCAGCCATGATTGAATAGACAACGGGCCAAATGGCCAAGTCCTGCTCCTACAACTCCTGAACATATAAACTAATGCTCCATGTACCTGCTCCCTTGTTGTTTGCACCCTGCCAGGCTACTTCTGGTGATGTGGCCGTTTGGGAAAGGGGGATATGCAGCGAGACCTGGGTGTCATGGTACACCAGTCATTTAAGGTAGGCATGCAGGTGCAGCAGGCAGTAAAGAAAGCGAATGGTATGTTAGCTTTCATTGCAAAAGGATTTGAGTATAGGAGCAGGGAGGTTCTACTGCAGTTGTACAGGGTCTTGGTGAGACCACACCTGGAGTATTGCGTACAGTTTTGGTCTCCAAATCTGAGGAAGGACATTATTGCCATAGAGGGAGTGCAGAGAAGGTTCACCAGACTGATTCCTGGGATGTCAGGACTGTCTTATGAAGAAAGACTGGATAGACTTGGTTTATACTCTCTAGAATTTAGGAGATTGAGAGGGGATCTTATTGAAACTTACAAAATTCTTAAGGGGTTGGACAGGCTAGATGCAGGAAGATTGTTCCCGATGTTAGGGAAGTCCAGGACAAGGGGTCACAGCTTAAGGATAAGGGGGAAATCCTTTAAAACCGAGATGAGAAGAACTTTTTTCACACAGAGAGTGGTGAATCTCTGGAACTCTCTGCCACAGAGGGTAGTTGAGGCCAGTTCATTGGCTATATTAAGAGGGAGTTAGATGTGGCCCGTGTGGCAAAGGGGATCAGAGGGTATGGAGAGAAGGCAGGTACGGGATACTGAGTTGGCTGATCAGCCATGATCATATTGAATGGCGGTGCAGGCTCAAAGGGCCGAATGGCCTACTCCTGCACCTAATTTCTATGTTTCTATGTGAGGGATGGCTTCAGTGCATTTTAGTCATTTCTTTCGAACAGCATAATGACTAATTCCAAGTGTGTGGGCAAAATGTTCCTAGTTGACCATGGTTTCGGCCAGTTGGAGAAACCAAGCAGTCCTTTTCTTGGGAATTGAATTCTGATTTGGGTTCCTTTCAGATTTGGATTTTAAACTGGATTTCAAACTGCAATAATTGCGTATGGTTACCTATACTAATTGCATTCTTGGTACTGAATTTCTTTCTGAATAGTTTCTCGTTGTAATGCCTTCTCCTCCCCCACTTCAAACCCATGCTTTTCATTCATTATGTTGAACGCAAAATTTTGTTTCTTTGAAAGAGAATATGTCATTTCTATTTTAACTGAACTTGGCACCAAGACTGGGTTTACCGTGCGTTCGGGAGGAGATTTGTGTCATGAGACCTGTTGTGTTGGGTTTGGAAAATGTTCTGAAATTACAATGATATTACACAGACCAAGTCAAGAAGAATTAGAACTGAGAAAAGTGCCATGTGCTGTCGGCAAGGCTTAAATAGAGAGCCCAGTTGAATGCAATCAATGCTTGTCCAATTATTTATGTAGTGGAATTAAATATGGCTCTTTCAACTGGGGCTGAAATGCTTTAATCCCATCAGCCATTTTGTAAATTCACTTTTCACCCTCTTGTTTTTAAAGCTAAACCTTTAGAAACAAGGTGGCAGAGTGGCACAGCTCTCTGAACTGCTGCCTCACAGAGCCAGAGTCCTGGGTTTGATCCTGACCTCGGTTGCTGTCTATGCGGAGTTTGTATGTTCTCCCTGTGAAGGTGTAGATTTTCTCTGGGTCCTCCAGTTTTCTCCCACAGGGTTGCAGGGTAATTTGGCGTCTGGGAATTGCCCCTCGTGTGTAGGTTGCAGCTGAGTGTGATCCATGCTGCCTCCCTAAACTGACTGACTGACTAAACTAAAACATAACCTTCTAACTGACCATCCCATTCAACTACTCCTAAGCTGGAAAGGTCACAAAGTGCTGGAGTAACTCAGCAGGTCTAGCAGCATCTCTGGAGAACATGCGTAAGTGACATTTTGGCACTAGACCCTTCTTCAGACTGACCCCAGCAATTAGAAGGGTCCTAACCTGAAAAGTCACCTATCCATGTTCACCAGAGATGTTGCTTGATTTACTCCAGCCCTTTGTAACCTTTATTGTAAACTTGTACCTGCAGTTCCTTGCTTCTACTTTTAAGCTGGGAGGTTCTCGGGGAGTAACATCATCAGTTCCAAGTGAAAGGTTTACTTATGCCTTCGACATTTGCAGGAGTTGGTGATTTTTTTTCTCCCCTCTAAAGCACTATTTTAAATGTAAGGAAGTAATTAGCTTGCTGAGCACTTCCCCCTTGAACTTTCAAGATCATGCTTTGAATGTTCTGCCAGGCATTGTTCTGGATTTCCTTCCATTTACACAAACGGAATGTTTTGGATCACCCCCCTCTCTCTGCCAATTTGTAAAGATGGTTCTTTTGCTGGGTGATAGCTGCTTGTTCTCTCTATGTTTCAGGGTTTGCAAAGAGTACGATCATTGTTCATGGTATACCTATACTAATGTATTTGACCTGTTCACCATTTCAAATGCAGTAAAACCGCATAAGGTTGTCACCTTGTAGGGTACATCCATTCCTGCCAGTACAGTAGTGGCAATCTAAAGAATGCTGGGATCCAACTCTTTCCAATTCTCGTTCCAAACCCATATAAATGTGTTGCGACAAGTTCTGACCAATTCAGTTCAGTTAACATGGCTGCCCTGATAGTTCTTTGAACTGGTATAATGCAAATTGACATTGATTAGATGTGAACAAGTATTTTAGCCATTTCTGGTATATAGCCCAGATCATGAACTCCAGCAAAATGGTTCTTTTGGGTTTTTGCCCAGCAAAGTTGTTTACTTTGGTAGCACTTTACTTAATTTTTTAATGAAAAAAAAAATGTCTGGAAAATGTTGCCCGCCAAGCTGTTGGCTTTGCAGAATCACCAGACAGCAGATAAAGATGTTTTCTGGGCTCTCAAGGGAGTTCTCAAATTAATTTTTTTCGTGACTTTTTTTTTTCAATTTCAGTTCGAAGGAAGCAAGTTGTTTTAAAATGCATTTTTCTTTTTATTTGCTGTTCTGAGGCAGTGGTTGTTCTCATCATAGCATTGGCCCAGTTGGAAGGTAGCCTCCATGGAATCAGAAGCCAAACGTGCAGCTGGGAAGCGTGGCACAGATGAGGTGCCAGATTATTTCAATTGAGATGTTAAAGTGGGATCCCATCTGTTCGCAGTTGGATGTATTGGAATGTAGTCAATTCTACACACAGCGTAGAACAGTACAGCACGGGAACGGGACCCTCTGCCCACAATGTTTGTGCCGAACTTAACTGAGGCTAAACTGATCTCTTCTGCCTGTACAGGATCCATATCCTTTGATACATTGCACTTCCATGTCCCTATGCAAAAGCCTCTGAAATGCCATTATCGTATCTGCTTCTATCGTTGCCCCTTCCAGCACAGTGACTGGTTCAACTCTTCCTGGGCACCTGGACCTGTCACTTTCATCAAAATGTTGTTTTATTATTGACTCTCATAGACATCCTGATCAAGTCTAGCAATTATTGCGTTCCACATTCATAACTGGGTTTATACCCATTTTGGAGAAAGTTACAGTATAAGGCCAAGAAGATGAAATAAGGGGAAGGAAATAAAGATGCGGACTATTGCTTTAAAAAAAAAAAATGATGTCTCTCAAGAGTTTTGGTTCAAAAGGAATTCTCGCTGAAAATTTAAAATTTCCATCGTTGTGCATTAGTAATTGAAATCTTTCTACTTGGAATAAGGATGATTTCCTCCTTTGCAAGTGTAATGTTAACCTGGCTGCCCAGTTTGGAAGCCCATGAGACGGTGTGGGAGGTTGCTATTGCACAGGGTTCAAGATTATTTCTTCTTTGACTTCTAATTGAATTAAAAGTTTGAAGGGATTAAAAGCCATTGATGCATTGAATCACATCAGCTGGGTCGGGTGGAAATGTCTCCTTTGTGCATTTCTCCCTGAGATTCCCCAATTACTGTTTTGTGTGTCACCAGCAAACAGAGCCTTGCTTGCATCAAATTCCTGGAGTGCGCATTTCAACAAATATACTTTTTTTTTGGTCTTTATTTTTATACCAGAGTAAACCTAATTCCCGTTTCCTAATTTCCCTGGTATGCTGTTTCTGAATGAGCCACAGTTGTGACTGGCTGGAAACTGGCCACGTGTGTTTGATGATAATATGCTGGTGCGGGCACCAAGTGTGCTGTGACCTCAACCCTTCTCACTGGAACACTTGCACATGTTATTTATTAATAATATCATTATTTTGAAGGGTATTCAGTAATAGTTCATCAGCATGTCAAGGCAGGGATGTTTGCTGTGATGACATCCAATTCTTGACTTCAGTTTGCAGATGCAGCATGGAAAAGGGCCCTTTGGCCCAACAGGTCCATGCCGACCATTGATCATCTGTTCACGCTAGTTCTGCGTTATCCCATGAATTTGGAATGTTTTGCATTCATTCCCTCCAATTTACAGAGGCCAATTAACCTACAAACCTGTGTTTTTTGTGATAAGGGAGGAAATTTGAATATCTGGAGGAAGCCCACCAGGTCAAAGGAAGAACATGCAAACTCAGCGCAGACAGCACCCGAGGTCAGGATCAAATCCAGTTCTCCTACGCTGTGATGCAGCAGCTCTACCAGCTGCGCTGCTGCGCTACTGCATAGACCTGAGAGTGACTCTTGAATGTTTAAAAAAAAAAAAAAAAAAAAAAAGTGTGTGTATTTTTCTTCCTGTCCCCGATCTTCGAAAAATATCATGGTCCTTAAAAGGAATCAAGTGCGAATCTTGGACACATCAGCCAACAGGGACTACTTGAAATATGCCATGGTCTTCTGCAAAATGATTTGTTAGTAGTTCTGGTTCTGATTAAGTATACTTTAGAAATTTGAATCTGTTTGTCCTCTTTGCTGACAGACATGTTTGCGTTAAGCCTGTTCACTTTTTACTTTGGGTCACGCCGGGTTTGATTCTCTCCAGGAAGTTGCAACCTTGACTACTGTAGTTATGTATCTTTTTTAAGCTGTTCCTAGAGTCACTGACGCATATCCTTTTCAATTACACTACGCTTCCTACTTTGCCAAAATCAGTTTGAATGCCTTAAGTGCAAACACTGGGAATGTTAGCACAGGAACATCCAAACATTTTAAAAAAAAACGTGGATGGGTTAGCATTTCTATAGGAGAGAAAACCAATCACATATACCCTCCATCATATCTTTTAGAGGATACGCTAAATTGGAGGATTTTATAGGAGTAATCTTCATCCGTCATTCAGTCACGGCTGACCTATCTTTTCCTCTCAACCCCATTCTCCCCCATTCTTCCCATATCCTCTGATATCCTTAAGGGCCTGTCCCACGAGCATGCGACTCCATGCGGCAAGCGCGACCTAACAAGGTCGCTTGAGCCATACGGCCTCGCGGGGCCGGTCCCACTTCGATCTCCGGAGCCGTATGGAGTTGTGCGGAGCTGGTCCCGACATCGCGCGGGGCTCCGAAAAACTGACACTGTCCAAAAAATTCCTACCGGCCCGCAGCCGCATTGAGGTCGTACGCACCGTCTCGACTGGCGTGCTCAGCGTCTCGTCGCCGTACGCAGCGTCTTGACACCGTACGTCATGCGCGAACTTCCTGCAGACTTCGCTTGAACTTCACGTCAACTCGTACGGGATCACTCGACCGCCACGCGGCCCCACGCTTCCGGTTTGGTCGCGCTTGCCACACTCTTCCGGTTTGGTCGCGCTGGGACAGGCCCTTAACTAATCAAGAATCTTAGCAATCTCTGCCTTAAAAATACAGGTCAATTCGATGCACACTGTTATCTCATGAAATTAGTCTTTTTATAAAGGAGGTGAAAGATAGCAAGCCGTGTGAATAATGTACCTGGAAGCTTTTGAAGGACCAAGTGAGGCAGCTCCAAGCAAGAAAATGAAGACGAGACAGTTGAAAATTGATGTAATTGTTCAGAATAGAAGGGGGAAGAGTGGCCAGGAAATGATACCATTCCTGATTTTTTTTTTTTTTAGGTTTTGTTTTTGTTTGGAATGTTTTTTGGCAGGCCAAAGATGAGAAGGTTGGAATGTGTGGGAGAGTTTCAGTGGTGAGACTCGGGAAGGTCATGGCCTACATTTGGGAATAGAGCAGTGATGTTCGTCAAAGTGAATATTCTTGAATCTGTTCCAGAAATGAGACTGCTCCTTGCAGGTCAGGTCCCTTGCTGCAATCTATTTGAAAGTGTCCAGCTGTCTCGAACCTCTCATCGTCCTTGCGTTGTCCAGTAAAGGAAGTGCCACTGATGACCTGGTGTAGATGTGGCTCAGTCTGGGTTGATTTTACTGCATTTTCTTTTCATTTACTTTCGGCTTTGCACACAAAGTCCATATAGGCCGTGGGCATAATTTGCCCTTTGGATCTTTTTGGATTTCCAAAAGCACTAGCAGTGAATTAATTTTAACATTTTAGAAGAAGTGAAGGTGTGACCAGGAATGCATTTGACTTTGGGCTTGACTTCAACTAATGAATTGGTTGGGGCATCCTAAGTGGCCTTGACGTTCCTGGGATCCATCAGAGCAAAATCCAGAGTCTTCTTTGGCAAGGGTGCAAGTGCATGCTCACTCAACCTGATTAGTGTTACTTGTGCTGCTCCATGTAGCCTGTAGGTTGCTTAAAATGATGCTTCCACCTCAGCGACAGACACATGGAAAAAATGTCAAGTCTAAAAGGCCATAGTTTAGTTTAGAGATACAGCGCGGGAACAGGCCCTTCGGCCCACCGAGTCCGTGCCGACCAGCGATCCCCGTACACTATCACTATCCTGGACATTAGGGGCAATTTACAATTTTACCAAAGTCAAATAACCTTCAAACCTGTACGTCTTTGGAGTGTGGGAGAAAATAAACGCCGTACAGACAGCACCCGTAGTCAGGATCGAACCCGGGTCTCTGACGCTGTGAGGCAGCAACTCTACCGCTGTGTCATCAGGCTGGGTGATTCAAGGAAGGAGCAAATTGGCAACATAATTGGTACCAGACAGGGCAGATAAAGGAAATGCTGAACCCATTGACGGTCTGAAGGAATGATACAACCTGTTCCCTGTGGCAAGCCTGATTACTGAGTTGACCACGGATTGCTAGAACATTCGAAATAGTTGTGGACTCACTTTCACATTAGTTGCCTTTTGCTGCAAAATTGGTGGTGGGACATCTGCTCTGTGCTCTCATTTACAGTGCCTTCCATAATGTTTGGGACATCATTTATTTATTTACCTCTGTACTCCACAATTTGAGATTTGTAATTTAAAAAAATCACATGTGGTTAAAGTGCACATTGTCAGATTTTATTAAAGGATATTTTTTATACATTTTGGTTTCACCGTGTAGAAATTACAGCTGTGTTTATACAAGAATAAAACTGTTAGAGACATCAGCCAAACTTTAGGCTTACCAAAATCAACTGTTTGGAACATCGTTAAGAAGAAAGAGAGCACTGGTGAGCTTACTAATCGCAAAGGGACTGGCAGGCCAAGGAAGACCACAGCTGATGACAGAAGAATTCTCTCTATTATAAAGAAAAATCCCCAAACATGTGTCCGACAGATCAGAAACACTCTTCAGGTGTCAGGTGTGGATTTGTCAATGACCACTGTCCGCAGAAGATTTCATGAACAGAAATACAGAGGCTACACTGCAAGATGCAAACCACTGGTTAGCTGCAAAAATAGGATGGCCAGGTTACAGTTTGCCAAGAAGTGCTTAAAAGAGCAACCACAGTTCTGGAAAAAGGTCTTGTGGACAGATGAGGCAAAGATTCACTTATATCAGAGTGATGGCAAGAGCAAAGTATGGAGGAGAGAAGGAACTGCCCAAGATCCAAAGCATACCACCTCATCTGTGAAGGTTCTGGCTCACTTATCTTCATTGATGGTACAACTGCTGATGGTTGCAGCATAATGAATTCTGAAGTGTATAGACACATCCTATCTGTTCAAGTTCAAACAAATGCCTCAAAACTCATTGGCCGGCGGTTCATTCTACAGCAAGACAATGATCCCAAACAGGTTACACAAAAAAGCTGGAGAAGCTCAGCGGGTGCAGCAGCATCTATGGAGCGAAGGAAATAGGCAACGTTTCGGGGAAGGGTTTCGGCCCGAAACGTTGCCCGTTGCCTATTTCCTTCGCTCCATAGATGCTGCTGCACCCGCTTAGTTTCTCCAGCTTTTTTGTGTAACCTTCGATTCTCCAGCATCTGCAGTTCCTTCTTAAACAATGATCCCAAACATACTGCTAAAGCAACAAAGGAGTTTTTCAAAGCTAAAAAATAGTCAATTCTTGAGTGGCCAAGTCAATCACCCAATCTGAACACAATTGAGCATGCCTTTTATGCTGAAGGGAAAACTGAAGGGGACTAGCCCTCAAAACAAGCATAAGCCAAAGATGGCTGCAATACAGGCCTGGCAGAGCATCACCAGAGAAGGCATCCAGCAACTGGTGATGTCCATGAATCGCAGACTTCAAGCAGTCATTGCATGCAAAGGATATGCAACAAAATACTAAACATGACTACTTTCATTTACATGACATTGCTGTGTCCCAAACATTATGGTGTCCTGAAATGGGAGGACTATGTATAAACACTGCTGTAATCTCTACATGGTGAAACCAAAATGTATAAAAATGGCCTTTATTAAAATCTGACCTTTAACTACATGTGTTTTTTTTTCTATTACAAATCTCAAATTGTGGAGTACAGAAGCAAATAAATAAATGATGGGTCTTTGTCCCAAACATTATGGAGGGCACTGAAAGTGTGTTTAGAGTGAGATCCTGGCAGATATACATTGTATTACCCTGTAGGATGTAGCTTCAGACTGAGTCTGTATTTGGGTGAATTTGTATGTGAGCATTCCTTGAGACTGACTTGGAAAGCAGGTTTCACTAACGACAGATGTATCTCTTTCAGTGAGCAGGCTATACCTGCTTAATGACACTTTTTTAATGCCCTGACTTGTCTCTTTGGAGACTTGTGAAATGTGCTTCAGTGGAACTTTGTTATGCAACTTGGGTGGAGGCGTGAAGGTAGTTGGAATGTCATCTGGTGAAAAGGGAGAGATGCAAAGGAATAATTGCTGGGATTATTCTCCAGGTTGGTTGTTTGCAGGCACTGCTTCCCATTCCATTTCATTGACTGCAATATAATTGGTATTGGGCAGTCAGTTTAATAAATAGCCAACAAAATGTCATTCATGTGCAGGAAAGAACTCAAAAAGCCGGAGTAACTCAGCAGGACAGGCAGCATCTCTGGAGGGAAGGAATGGGTGACGTTTTGGGTTGAGACATTTCCTCAGACTTCAGGAGTCTGCAGCAGGGTCTTGACGCAAAATGTCACCCATCCCTTCTCTCCAAAAATGCCATTCATTACCTGCCACTTGCAGGGGTGAATTTCTGACCCCACGGTGTACATTTGTCCACAAGCTCCGGTGGCAGGTTAGAAAATGGTGTCAAAACAGACCTGCCTTTAAGAGATAGGGTGATTCATTTTTCTTATGAAAACAGTGGGAACCTGCTTGCATTTATTTGAAAGGTCAAGCTAGTTGAACTGACAAATGTTCTTTCACCCGTACTTCACTGAAGAACATTTGGCCGATAATTGTCCGCAATTGTTCAAACTTACGTTAATGGGCTGGAAGAAGGGATTAGTGTGTTAGGGAACCACATCTGTCAACGATGTAGAACGTAGTTGGTAGGCTTGCTGTGATGCGGATATTTGGACTTGGCAGAAGAATGTGGATTGGTTGAATGAGCGGGTGAAAACCTGCCTAGTGAAGTTCATGCATCTCACTAAGGAATCTAAAAGCATTTATCTAAATGGAGCAAGATTGCCCATGAGTGAAGTACTGCATGATCTAGCTGTTCTTGTGTATGCACTACAAAAGGCTTCCACGTACAGTAGGTGCTGTAAGTAGTTAGGAAGATAAATGGCATTTTTCCCTTTCTGTTTTGTAAGAGCCATGAAGTTGACAAGGTGAAAGATGACTTTTACAATTGTGCAGGGTGTTGGTGAGATCACACCTGTGGTATGGAGCCCAACTTTGACGCCCTTAAGAAATATGTTAATAATAGAGGGCCGATTAATAAAGAAATGTACCGGGCTAATTTGTGGGGTGAGAGGATTATCTCCCCCCCCCCCCCCCCCCCCCCCCCCCCCCGACCCCCCCCCCCCCTGCCCCCCCCCCCCCCCCCCCCGCCCCATGAGCAGCTAAAGAAAATAGATCGATATGCTTCGGAGTGTAAAAGAATTAGTAGTTTAAAATAATTTAAGAGAATTTCAAGAGAGCTTAAAAGAATCTTATTGAAACATCAGACTCTGCGGTGGCATGTTAGGGTAGACGTTAAGATGCTTTCGTACAAGGTAACATATTGACACGATTCTTTAAAACAGATCCTTCCATACGAAGAACTTGTCGCATAGTTTGGTGAATCTCTGGAATTCTCTGCTCCAAATGATTATAAAGACCAGGCCATTGCGTTATTTAGGGATGAAGTAGATCAATTTTGAAAGATTCGGAAATTGAGGGCTGTGGAGCACAGAAGAGGAGACGAGGCCTGGAGCATTTAGATCATCGTCATGTTGATTGGGGGAAGATTTAGTGTCAAGTAGTTTATTGCTGCTCCAATTTTTTTTTTTTTTACATTTGCTTGTATGAACATACACCAATTGATAATCCTCTAAAGTGGTAATACTCTTCTTCCTTGATGTGGTCATCTGGGTTAAATACCCATTCCCTGCACGATGCTGTGTGGCAAACCACCTCTTTGAGCTTCTACGCATGTGACGTGATGTTGGGTTTTATTTTGCTGTGTTTTGTGATCGGATTGAGATGCATCCGTGTTATAGGTAATGTGTAATGTAGTTGACTTTTAACTCCCCTACGTAATGGCAGGGCTCAAAATTAGTGGTTGCCCGGGTGCCATTGACCACCCAAAGTGCCGCCGGGCAACCTAAATGGCGAGTCATTTTGCCCGGCTTGCCACTGCAGATACTGGTCTATACCGAAGACAGTCCCACACCCCCCCCCCCCCCCCCCCCCCCATTTTTTGTAATTCGGATTTTAAAACCCGGTGAAATCTCCATTTTCCGCGAGACATTGGGGGTGGGACTGCTGATTGAGGACGCCGACTGGATGAGAGAGACGTCAGTCAGCAGGCAATGGGGGTGGGACATGATAATCAGCGTGATGATTGGAGGAGGGAGACGTGTCAAAACACTCTCGGCACAGGCCTGCGCCTCAGCATGCGTGTGTCAGTGTGCGTTTGCGTGCGTGGCCGCCAAGAAATTGTGTGTCCCCCGTCCCCCGGTCCCCTCCATATTTTGATAACGATTTCCGTGCCTGGTCACTGCTACCGTTGACACGTTATTACATAATTCATTTTAACGGCAAATCAATGCTCTTAATATTTTTTTTTTTTAATAACCTTTAATAATCCTTTACAGGAAAATATGGAGTATCAGTAGTTATTTAATGAGCAACATTCACAACTACACATTGGATTTATCCAGGTTTTACTTCTACAGTCAGTCAAATACATCACAAATTTGGACAGGAGTTATTTCAGTTGAAATTTTAACGTTAATTCTGAAGTGGAAATGATGGAAAAAGCGTTTATCAACAATTTTTATTAAATTGTTGCTTACAAACTGGGTATCGTCATAGAATAGAATAGAATAGAATAGCATTTTATTTGTCATTCAGACCAAAGTCTGAACTAAATTTAAGCAGTCATACATACAATAAAAAACAACAATAAACACATATTAACATCCACCACAATGAGGCCACCAACATCGCCACTGTGATGGAGGCAAAAGTCTTTAGGTCTGCAGTCTCTTCCCTCCTCTTCTCCCTCTGCGCTGAGGCGATACGCCCCCCCCCCCCGGGCGATGTTATAACAGTCCCGCAGCTCAACACCGCGGCCCGGGGTGGTCGTAGCTGCCGCCCACCCAGACCTGCAGACGCAGCCGCTAGCCCGCGGCCGAACCCCAGACTCAGACCACCGCCGCCAGAACACCGTCCCAGCCACCCTCACGTGAGTAACTGTCGACTTCAGCCTCGGGCTGGGCCGCCCCGACATGGGCGCCGAACCTCCGCCGGGCCGGGCCACCCCGACATGGGCGCCGCTCCTCCCTTCGGCTGCCCCCCGTTGCTGTTCACAACACATACATCTAATCTGAATGTCCGGTAATGTGCCGTTTTGACACTTTTAAATATATTGCCAAAAGAACATTTGCTGCAGTTATGTCCTTTGGCCATCTCTTGTTAGTTAGTGTAATGTTTAACCTGTCAGATGGGTATAGTCAGTTTTGACAGCTATTATCATAAAATGCCTTTAGAAAATTCCTTGCAACCTGTATATTTTGTTGTGGATAAATTATGTGGGAAGCGCAAATGTTTCTGTACCAATAGCAATAACAACCCATGCTATGGCCATGTCATAATTTTTGGTCCTTCACATAAAACATGTTCGCATCAATCTGTAGTGTGCATGGTTAAACATATATGTTACCATGGTCCAGGATTTATTGACACAGGTTGATCATACGTTGAATAATCCAACCACATTTTTGTTTGGAAGTGGAAAGAAATAATAGAAATTGCATTAATTGCAATGTGTAAAAAGAGTTGAGATACTGTATTATAATTTTGCTGCATGTCATTGTGGTATATATCATGTCTTGATTGGTGAATTTGTTAGTTTGTGACTTCATTTGAAGCAGAATTAATATGTGAATGCTTTATTGAGCATAATTCCGACTGGTAACTACGCACTTCGTCCGAGCACATTATCGCACGTGTCATGCAAGCCATTTTAAATGACCACCTAAACTGTCATTTGGCAACCTAAAAAGCTGCCTAGGTTGCCCTGCTGGCAACAGGGAAAAAAAGTTAAGCGAGAGCCCTGAATGGCCAAGGAAACGTGGAGTTTCAGAGTCATACAGCACGGAACCAGGCTCTTCGGCCCAACTCGTTCATACATACTAAGAAATCTCATCTTAGCTAGTACCATACGCCCGCGTTTGGTCCATCTGAACCATTCCTATCTATGCACCCGTCTATTAAATGCTACAATTATACCCGAGTTCGTAAACAATTTGAAAGTACAGCAAATGCTGGCTTTGCCAATGACATCCATGTCCTTTTAATGAATGTGTAAGAAATCTATGATATTAATATCTCAGTGCTTTGCATGCTGTTTACAGGCTCCCCTGTTGAAAAGTGTGCATTGTTGTTGTTCATTAGATTTTTAGGCCTTGCTCGAGATGAAGTTCCTGTGTTGCATTGCAGTGATTATAGAGAAATTGGCCGAGTACCTAGTACAACTCCCAAAGTCCTGAATTGGCCATGAATAAAGATCTTATTTAAAAAAAATATATAAGTCACTTTTTTATTGTGAACATGGTGTTGGCACGGATGCAACTCTTTTGAATCCAGTTTGGTTGATAGAAATTAGATTTAAAACAGTTTATTTTGTGGAACATTATTCACTATTATCTATATGGAGCAGCCCTACATACTTTTTTAGAGGCATGTATTCAGGTTGCAACAGGTTGAATGAAGAGGTGCCTTGACCTACATGTTCATTAATGAAGCAATATGCATGACTTGCTGAGTGATTTAATTTCAGCCTACAAATCTTCTCACACAGTGTACAATTCAATTGTTGCCTCTAATCCTTCCTCTGCCACTTTGTACTCTTTCAATAATTACTAATGCCAGAAGGATTCTGTTACGTACGTACGGCAGAGTGGTTTCATGGTTACAGGTGAAGGGTGAGAGGAATGGATTTTCCTTGAATTAAGGAGACATTAATTCCGCTTATCTTAACAGTTTCCACCATTTCCACTTAAGCATTAGATTGAAGGGGAGAGGTTACATCATAGATTCACTCTAGAGCAGTGGTTCCCAACGTGGGGCGTACGCCCCACAGGGGGGCAATTTGATTTTTAAGGGGGGCAATTGAGCGCGACTGAGGAGGTCTGGGTCCAAATTTTCGATTTTTATTTTTTTGGATTTTCCATCAGGTAAACATCTGTAGTTTATGTTTCAGATGTTATTTTGAGTAAATAATTTTTTTGGGGTAAAAATGGTCTTTATTGTGTAGTTATTACATAATCACCGCGCCATCGCTCTTCATGCACGTCGCACGAAGCGCGTGAGGTCATGGGAGAACCTTATTTATTGAATTGGATTTGGAAATGCGATTCAAAGAGCTTTTGCTAAGTTACCCTTATAATATCTATTTCCTCCGTTTCCTCTCAAGGGAAAGCAAGGAGGGGGCATCAGGATTTTAGAGGTGATTAGGTGGGGCATGGCCAAAAAAAGGTTGGGAACCACTGCTCTAGAGGATCTTTTTATCAGAAGCCATTCCTGATCACTTTGGATGGCTTTGCCACTTGGGTGGAATGCCAGTGCTACCCAGAGGGAAGGTCAAGCAGCTTCCAATGATGCAGGCCGTGTTCATGACCTGAAAACAAATCTCTAAGCATTTCGTCATTAAGACAAGTACATGGATAGGATAGGTTTTGGAGGGATACAGGCCAAACACAGGCAGGTGAGACTGGATTAGAAGGAACATATTGGCTGGTGTGGGCAAGTTGGGTCGATGGGCCTGCTTCCATGATATATATCACTCAATGATTATTAGACTTGGTTCTACAGAGGAAGTTGAGGGTGGAGGCTGGAATTTGTTACCTAATAGAGTTACACGGATGGGAACTCCTGTCACATTTTGATTTGGATGGGAACTTGATGGACAAAGGCTGCAGATCAAGAAACTGGGAAATGGGATTAGAGTGGAGATTGGCGTTTAGTTTAAGGACACAGTGTGGAAACAGGCCCTTCGGCCCACCGAGTCCACACCAACCAGCGATCCCCACACGTTAACAATACCCTACACACACCAAGGACAATTTAACGTTTTATTTACACTAAGCCAATTAACCTCAAACCTGTACGTATTTGGAGTGTGGGAGGAAACCGAAGATCTCAAGAGAAAACCCACGCAGGCCACGGGGAGAAGGTACAAACTCGGTACAGCCAAGCATCTGTAGTCAGGATGTAAGGCAGCAACTCTACCGCTGTGCCACTGTGAAGGGCTGAAAGCTTGAATGGATGCCAGCAACCTAAAACAGACCAGGATGTTTATCCTTGTTGAGAGTGGCTGGAAAGAAGAGCGGAGGGGAAATGATAAACTTGCTTTCGTGGAAATCAAATCCCCACCCTAGTTTTGGGACCTTTCCACGCAGCATAAAAGTGCCATTAGTTCAATTATTTGCACGTAGGAAAGGAAGGGAAATGCAAAATATCGTTGTTCTATAACCTAAGACTAAAGTCGTCTTTTTTTTTTCATGGTCCTTGGAGAAAGAAATACTCGAAAGGTTAAAAATCATTGATGGTTCATTGTATCCTCAGAGTAGCACAAACCCTGTGTAAAGGAATGTGAAGGCAGCAGCATTTGTGCATTTTAGGACCTCTGTCAAGCTGCCAGGGCAGTTGAGTGCTTTTTTTTTTGGAAAGTGGCAGATATCCAAAGTGTACTGGATCTGGGTGCTTGTTGCAACCATGGCAACTGTTGTTTTTATTCCAGTCTCTTTCCACAATGACATCTCATACATGGCACTCAGTGGAAAAACCTCCAACTCCAAGATGTCTTTAACCTATTTTATAAAAAGAGATTCACAGAAACCTGGCCCAAAAAAATGACAATAGTAAATGGAAACGTTGTTATCATTTGAACATTTGTTGTGCAAAGGAAGTACCTGATCTTCACTTGGAACATTAAATTGTCAGTGTTCCTTCAAATATACTGGTGCTCATGTATAGTTCAATGTTGTGATATTGCAGTGAATTTAGACTTCAGAGATATACAGCGCTGTCCACAACGTCCACACTGACAAGCGATTCTCTCCACCCCCCCTCCCATATATTAGCACCATCCAACACACTAGGGTTAATTTACAACTTTCCCAAAGCCAATTAACCTACAAACCTCTACTTGGAGCGGGGGGGGGGGGGAACGGAGCACGTGGAGAAAGCCAATGCAGTCACAGGGAGAATAGAAACATAGAAATTAGGTGCAGGAGTAGGCCATTCGGCCCTTCGAGCCTGCACTGCCATTCAATATGATCATGGCTGATCATCCAACTCAGTATCCCGTACCTGCCTTCTCTCCATACCCTCTGATCCCCTTAGCCACAAGGGCCACATCTAACTCCCTCTTAAATATAGCCAATGAACTGGCCTCGACTACCCTCTGCGGCAGAGAGTTCCAGAGATTCACCACTCTCTGTGTGAAAAAAGTTCTTCTCATCTCGGTTTTAAAGGATTTCCCCCTTATCCTTAAGCTGTGACCCCTTGTCCTGGACTTCCCCAACATCGGGAGCAATATTCCTGCATCTAGCCTGTCCAACCCTTTAAGAATTTTGTAAGTTTCTATAAGATCCCCTCTCAATCTCCTAAATTCTAGAGAGTATAAACCAAGTCTATTCAGTCTTTCTTCATAAGACAGTCCTGACATCCCAGGAATCAGTCTGGTGAACCGTCTCTGCACTCCCTCTATGGCAATAATGTCCTTCCTCAGATTTGGAGACCAAAACTGTACGCAATACTCCTGGTGTGGTCTCACCAAGACCCTGTACAACTGCAGTAGAACCTCCCTGCTCCTATACTCAAACCCTTTTGCAATGAAAGCTAACATACCATTCGCTTTCTTTACTGCCTGCTGCACCTGCATGCCTACCTTCAATGACTGGTGTACCATGACATCCAGGTCTCGCTGCATCTCCCCTTTTCCTAATCGGCCACCATTTAGATAATAGTCTGCTTTCCCGTTTTTGCCTGTACAAACTGAGTATGTACAAAAGAATGTACAAACTCCATACAGACAGCATCCCTGGTCGGGATTGAACCCAGATCTCTGGTGCTGTAAGGAAGCAAATTGACAGCTGCACCACTGTGCCGCCAGTTATCAAGGGAAACGTTGCATGTACCTTTAAAATTTATATTGAAAGCCATTTACAGAAAGTGGGTGCAATGCTTAAGGACAATGTTTCACCCCTGCTCCAATTGCTCCTAGTAAGTGTAACAAGAGAGCAGCCTTTCCAAGGGTATTACCCATAAGGAGAGGATGGACAAACTTGGAATGTGTGCTCTCGAGCGCTGGAGGTTGAGGGGATACCTGCTAGAGGTATATAAAATTATGAGAGGCAGAGAGAGGGGAAACTCCCATTTTAAAGTTAGTTTATCTTGGCATTGTGTTGGGCATGGATGTTATGGATCGAAAGGTCGGTTCATGTACTACACTATTCTACTATTCTACTTCAGGATAGTGAAAAAGACTGGGACAGGGCGACAGATTTCCCGCAACATCTCCAGGGCAATAGTGAGCCAAAATGGTTTTGCTGCGATCTTGTAATTACTTGGTTAACACAACATTAGTGAGTTTTACATTCCAGATTAATGCAATTTAATTTAACTCCATGAAATGCGAAGGTGGTTCTGGATCATTAGCAGACACAAAGTGCTGGAGTAACTCAGTGGGTCAGGTCAGGCAGTGTCTCTGGAGAACATCCTTTTCACCTCTGGTCTGTATCCAAGCATCGGCCAGTCAAAACCCTTCCTCACCCTGTATCCACCTGTCACTTATCAGGCTTTGTCCTTCCCCATCTCTCTTGCAGCTGTCTGCTCCCCTCCCCCCCCCCCCCCCACCCACCCCCTGACTATCAGCCTGAAGAAGAGTCCCAACCTAAAACATCACCTTTCCATGTTCTCCAGAGTTACTCCAGCACTTTGGGTCTTTTTTGTAAACCAGCACCTGCAGTTCCTTATATCTATGTCTGGATTACTAGTCTAGGTCTATGGAGTTCTGGTCTAATAATGTGAGCAATCTGTATTCCTTGAACACATTACAATGTGTTGGAGGGACTCTGCAGGTCAGGCAGCATCTGTGAAGGGAAATGGTCAAACGCTGTCTCGGGTTGTGACCCTTCTTCAGACTGAGAAAGGGCCTCCACCTGAAACATCACCTGTCTATTCTCTCCAGCTGCCTAATGGGCCTGTCCCACAGCCGATTTTTTTCGGCGGCTGTCAAAGGCATAGCAGGTCGCCGAAAAATCGGCGACCCTGACGACAATGTCTACGACATGTGGCGACATCCTAGTCACCAGCAGTCACCTAAAACATTGCCTAAATGGGACAGGCCCGTAGCCCCCGTTGCAGGAAGATTCTTCCTGCACCTTGTCCAGGACAAGGGGTCACAGCTTAAGGATAAACAACAAATCTTTTGCCCCCTGAGTATGAGAAGATCATTTTTTCACATGTTCCTCCTGGGAATCTCTGGAACTCTCTGCCGCAGAGCGTATATTAGGCCCACAGTTCATTGGCTTGTTAAGAGGGTTTAGATGTGTCCCTGGGCTACTTGGGGATCAGGGGTTCTACTCAGTTTTACATGTGAGTTGAATTTGTGGCCATGATCATAGGTTGAATGGGGGGTGCAGGCTCACTAGCAGAATGACCTCCTCAAATAACGTCACATGTTTCTATGTAAGAGAGTGAAGCAGCTTTTGCACCTTGCTGATGCAGGATATTTGAACAAACAACAGTTTCCCATCCCCCTGCCCCAGTCCTTGGATCATATCAGGGGCACCTGAGAGAGTTTTTTTTCCAGCTGCGTATATTATGTGGGCTTGTGGGTTCAAAGCCTCCTGGAGAAGTGGCTGTGCAGTAGAGTGGTGAGACATGTGCCAAAATAATCGGGATAAAGCTTAGGTTCATGGGGGACAGATCACTAGCGTCTGCTGGTCTAACGTCACATCAATAGTAAAGAGAGTGCCAGCAGCTTTTGCACTTCTCCCATCATGAGAAGAGCTCACCTCCCCTGCCCTCCAAAAGGTTTCTACAGGGTACCATAGAGAGTATTCGACCAGGTTTTGCAACAGCTGTCTGGTTTGGGGACTGCATCAGCCTCTTGAATGGAAACATAGAAGAGAGGTGGTGAGGATGGCTGGCCAAATTCGGGACCTTCTCTTCCTGCAATCGGGGACATTGCGTGATAATGGCTGATCATAACAACTCAGTACAGTACCTGCCTTCTAAATACCCCCTGATCCCATTATGGACACAAGGGCCACATCTAACTCCCTCTCAAAAGGTAGCCAATGAACTGGCCTCGACTACCCTCTAGGTTTTGAGAGTTCCAGATCTTCCCACGACTCTCTCAGAAAAAGTTCAATGCCATGTAATGGGCCGCCACCATTATCTATTTTATCTTTTTATCCATTTTATCCTTCTGTTTATTTTTGTGTTGCACGGGGAGCCAAATGCAACGGAATTTTGTTTAGAATTGCATATATCGATGTATTTTTAAATGACAATAACGTTTTGATTGATTGATTGATAAAGGCTGTGATAAAGGCCGGATGTAAAGTGCATCCAGCCGTTCAGCTGAGATAGTTGTGCTCTGCCTCTAGACTTGGTGCAGAGTCCAGGCGCTGAGTAAAAGCTCCAGAGTCGGACGGACCTTGTTCCTGAATTCTGCATTGCAACAGGCAGGCCCAGGGGTTAGGCTGACTTATGCACTGCAATTAGCCAACATATCTCTAAGGGAAACCTTTGGTTGGATTCGAGTGAAGCATTCTGTGACCAATTCTCCACAGTTCATTTTCGTCATCAGCTCCAAATGATTGATTCTCAATGGGCCATTGTCAGAGAGCAGGATCTGCTCTTTGCTGGAGGATGTTCACATCGTGGTGTGGAGATGGGGCCTCGTGTGTCTGCAGTTATCCACATCCTGTAGTGTAGTTTACTCTTCTCATCTGCAGCAGCTGATGGAAGCCAGCCTTGCTGGGAACCGTCATTGACTTAAGTTTGTCAGAAACAATTCAGTTTAATTTTATCTTCCTCCTCCTGGTTCTCAAGGGACGGGTTGAGTTAGTGAAAATGGATCCAGTCACGTTGGTTTTAAACTAACTTGTCACGCAACAAGAGGAAGGAATAAAGACATAAGCCCAAATATCAAATATTTAAGTATCCGGTAACAGTCTTCACGTCATTTGTCATTGTAAAAATGTTAACGGTCTCTCTGAGTTTTTGGCTCTTTGTTTTAAATAGATTACCCGTCCAGTATATTTTAAACTGTTTGTCTCTCTCTGGCAGATTTGATCCATTTACAATGCGCGCTGTTCAGAATAGGTATGAGAGGGAACCCGAGCTGTGCTTTTAAAACAAAAGAGAAGCAAAGCCCTTATTTTGCCCATAAAAGGTAAAATTAAGAACGCTATCAATTCCGTCTTTCAAGGCTGCGTGCTTAGCGCCTTGCTCCACTCTCTCTGCACTCATGACGGGGGCCAAGAACGGGTCCAAAGCATCTATGAATTTGCTGATGACCCTAACGTTATTGTCCGAGTCACAGGCGGTGATCAGTCGACATTCATGTGAGATGGTTGAGTGGTACCCCACCAACAACCCCTCGCCCAGCATCAACAAAACCTAGCAACTAAAGGGCCTGTCCCACTTGCATGCGTCTGGCGTGACCAAATGTGGTCGCTTGAGGCATACGGGCCGCGAGGGGTCGGTCCCACTTCGAAGCGGAGGCGTATGGAGTTGTGCGGGGCTGGTCCCGACATCACGCGGGGCTCCGAAAATCCCACACTGTCCGAAAATTTTGCACGCCAACGGCCTGTCGGCCCGCAGGCGCAATGAGGGCGTACGCAGCATCTTGACGGTGTACGCCCAGCGCATGGCGTTGCATGTCACCGCCCGGCATGGCGTTGCGTGATGACGTCTCCATGCGACGCCCAAATTCAGTCGGCCCGCCTCCTGCCCAGCTGATTGGTAAGTATGACGCAAATTACGTCACGCGCGAACTTAGCGCAAACTCGCCTTCCAATCGCATGCAAGTGGGACAGGCCCTTAACTGTTGAAACGAGGAACTACAGACATTGAACATACAAAATAGTGAAAGGCTTGGATAAAGTGGACGGGGTCGAGTCTAGGACTAGAGGTCATAGTCTCAGAATTAAAGGATGTTCTTTTAGGAAGGAGATGAGGAAACATTTATTTAGTCAGAGGGTGGTGAAACTGTGGAATTATTTGCCACAGAAGGTTCTGGAAGCCAAGTCAGTGGATATTTTTGAAGGCAGAGATAGATAGATTCTTGCTTAGTACGGGTGTTGGAGTTATGGGGAGAAGGCAGGAGAATGGGGTTAGGAGGGAGAGATAGATCAGCCATGATTGAATGACAGAGTAGACTCGATTGGCCGAATGGCCTTATTCTACTCCTACCCCTTATGACCTTATGCTGATCACAAGAGAAGATGAAAAATGCTGGATTTAAACCCCTGTCCCACGGTACCAGTTCATTCAGACACCGGAAGTGGCGGCGCTGTTAACAGCTGCGGCTCGCCTGCAGTCCGTCTGTCTTTACTTTTTGTTGTTGTTTTTTATGTCTTGTTTTGGCTAAGTTTTAGTTTATTAAGTTGTGTTATGGGGGGGGGTGAAACATGTTCTCTATCTCTCCCTTCGGGGGAATGCGACTCTTTTTGTCGTATCCCCCTTCTCTGCCTCCGTCTGCGCTGAGGCCTAATGGCGGAGCTGGCGGTCTCCAACCTGCGACCGACCTCGAGGCTCCGGAGGCAGAGCCTGCCAGGACTTACCAACGTGAGGCTGGCCATCTTCGGGGCCGAGGCAGCGGTGGCCCGACTCGCTGATGCGGCGTTCCAGCTTTCGGCAGCGGCACGGACTGCGGGACTCGGAGCTGGGGCAGCGGGACTCGGAGCTGGGGCAGCGGGACTCTACTGTTTACTAGACCAAGTGCAGACCCGTTGGGTCTGCTCCCCCAACGCAGCTGTTCCCTACCCGTGGCCCCCACGGGAGACGTGGTCCTCCAACTCAAGCCGTTCAGGACTCATCAGTGCGGCTGTTTGTAAATGGCGTCTTTGAGGCGAGATGCGGGCGCCAGCAGCCGTTATGGTCGCTAGCCAGCAGGCGGCGACAAAGTGAGTGAGTGGGGGGGAGGGGGGGGGAAGAGAAGGATTTTATTAAAAATGTGTACATAAACATGACGAAATTTAATCAGGAGTGGATACTTGGAATGAAAAGTGAAATCTCTACCGAAATGGAAAAAATCTGGGCATTTGTGGGTCTGGTGTTGGCGTAGCAACGAATCAAAGGCTGGCACCCACAAGTCAGGCAGAAACACACACACACACACACACAGTTTTAATATTATATAGATAGATATGCATCGTTGTCACCTTCCCCTCAGCCAACAAGGAACCATTGTACATTTCATACATAGAAACATAGAAACATAGAAAATAGGTGCAGGAGTAGGCCATTTGGCCCCTCGAGCCTGCACCGCCATTCAATATGATCATAGTTGATCATCCAACTCAGTATCCCGTACCTGCCTTCTCTCCATACCCCCTGATCCCCTTAGCCACAAGGGCCACATCTAACTCCTTCTTAAATATAGCCAATGAACTGGCCTCAACTACCCTCTGTGGCAGAGAGTTCCAGAGATTCACCACTCTCTGTGTGAACAAAGTTCTTCTCATCTCGGTTTTAAAGGATTTCCCCCTTATCCTTAAGCTGGGACCCCTTGTCCTGGACTTCCCTAACATCGGGAACAATCTTCCTGCATCTAGCCTGTCCAACCCCTTAAGAATTTTGTAAGTTTCTATAAGATTCCCTCTCAATCTCCTAAATTCTAGAGAGTATAAACCAGAATAAAGAGTATTTCCTTGATTGTTGTCTGCTTTGATCTGTCCTTTTCACACCTTGCATGCTATGCCCCCTTCCATATGTCTTGTTTCCCTCTCCCGGACTTGATCTGAGGCACGGTCTTGACCTGACATATTGCCTGTACCTTCTCCAGAGATGCCACCAGTCCCGCGGAGTTACTCCAGCATTTTGTGTCTATCTACTTGTTTTAGATGTTTGAAGGGATTCCGCATGTCACCAAAAACTTTAACAAACTTTGACAGATAAGCTGTAGAAAGTATCCTGACTGGCGACATCATGGCAATTTCACCGCACAGGAACACAACTGGCTACAGGTGTGGTGGACTCAACCTGGTCCGTTACACACGCAACTCCTGCACACCATCGAAAGCAGCTACGAGACTCTGCTTCGAGAAGGCAGCATCTATCATCAAGTCCATGTCCTCCTCTTGCTGCTACTGTTGAGTAGGGGGTACAGAAGTCTGAAGTCCCGCACCACCACGTTCAGGAACAGCTACATTCCTACAACCACCAGGTTCTTGAACCAACCTGCAAAACCCATAATCCTACCTCGGCAATGTAACACTTTACCAGTTTATTTATTCATGTGTGTATATATTTATATCATGGTATATGGACACATTTATCTGTTTTGTAGTAAATGCCTACGTTTTTTTTCTGCGTGCTTAAGCAAAGCAAGAATTTCATTGTCCTATACAGGGACACATGACAATAAACTCACTTGAACTTGAACTTGAACTTGAACTAACACTGAACTCCCAAAGATCAAGAGGCAAGAGTGTTTTATTGACGTATGTCCCAGATAGAACAATTAAATTCCTACTTGCAGCAGCACAACAGAATATGTAAAAATTGTACTCTGTAAACAATATAATAATCTAGAATAAGGGTTCAGTCTGTATATGCACATGCGCGCACACACACACACACATCTTTCCTAATTGTGTATTTTTGCACTAATATTCTTGCAAAAAAAAAAAGCAACCTTTTTTCTTTTTACTTTCTTGTATGATTTATGTAGAATTCATGGTTTTTTGTGTGTTCTGCTGAGTGTGTGCCTGTGGTACTAGATTTTCATTGCACACCAACCTCACTGTATGGTGCATATGGCAAGAAACTTGACTTGGTTGCATCTCTGGAGCAAAACCGCGCTGATGGGCCACAGACATAATAGGCATTCGCTATATGGTTTGCAACTGGGTTCTGCAAAGGAGAAGATGTCTTTCAGTTTTTGTCATCTGATCTTCACATGACTTTGACTAATATGGCGGTGGAATGTGGCTTTGCATACAGTACAGAAGGAATGCACATTTATATATGGCCTTTCAGGGTCTCTACGTCTGCCAAAACCTTTAAATGTCTCTGAAGTATCTCGATTGTAAAATCGTCTCGGTCAAATTAAAAATATATATATATCCATCAATATCGTCTTCAGGCCTTTTAAAACTCATCAACCCATATTGATTCCAGCAATGAGGGACCTGTCATCATTTCTTTGTCTGGGTCCAGAAAGGAAAAAAATGCTAACGCTGGCAATCTAAAGAAAAAGCAAAAATGCCAGGTCAAGCAGCGTCCGTTAAGAAAGAAGCAGAATTAATAATAGAGTCACTTGGTAGGCCATCGACCTGAAATGTTAATACCATTTCTCTGTGTCCACAGATGCTGCCTGGCATGCCATGTTGTAGTTTAGTTTGGAGATACAGGCCCGCCAAGTCGGGGCAGACCAGCGATCCACGTACACTGGCACTGCCCTACACACTAGGAACAATTTACCATTTTTACCAAAGCACATTAACCTGAAAACCTGTACGTCTTTGGAGTGTGGAGGCAACTGGAGTATTTGGGGGCAAACCCAGGCAGGGACTGGGTGAATGTACAAACTCTATGCAGACAGCACTCATAGTCGGGGATCAAACCCAGATCTCTGACGTTGTAAGGCACCTCGGCACTTTAGTGTTTACATCGCTATGATGCAGTTTGAGTCTCTGAACCTTAACGTGGGAAGTGTTGATTGTATGTGTGCTCCAAGGAGAATTGCAAATAAACAAGGCAACCACATCATAATAAACTGGACGTTGGTAGGATCTTGTCCCAAAATCTACAGCAACATATATTTTTGTATTGGTCCCGTTTAAGGGTGAAAAGGGTATGCTAGTGTCAAGAGGAAGAATGTGTTGGCATTGAAGAAGGTTCAGAGGAGGTTTACGAGAGTGATCCCGGAGATGATTGGATTAACGAATGAGGAATGTTTGACGTACTCGCTGGCATTTAGAAGGATGAGGGGGGCTTCATTGAAAACCTACTGAATGATGAAAGGCCTTCATAGAATGTACATGGAAAGCAAGTTTTCAGTGATGAGAGAGTCTAGAACCAGAGGGCACAGCCTCAGAACAAAAGGATGTATCTCTACCGTGGGTGGAATTTCTTCAGCTGAAGGGCGATGAATCTGTGGAATTCATTGCCACAGGCGGTTATGGAGGCCAAGACATTGGGTATTTTTAAAGCAGAGATTGATAGGTTCTTGATTCGTAGGGTTGTCTAAGGTTATGTGGAGAAGGCAGGAGAATAGTGTTCAGAGGGAAAAATTGATCAGCGATGATTGAATGGTGAAGTAATGTTAATGGGCCGAATGGCTTAATTCTGTCATAGTCTTATTAACAAGGATACACTCCCCTCTTTCCCCCTCAATGTGCTGCATCAGGGTTTTGTTTTCCTTCGTAACCAACACCCTCGTAAATGAGGACATCCTAAAGTTCAGATTCAAAGTTATATTCCATTCAAAGTTAAATAATAACATTTTTATTAAACCCTGCTGATTGGGAAGGACGGAGGTAAAATTATATCTTGCATTCATCTCCTTTCTGTTTCTTTTTTCTTGCTCTCTGCCTCTCTCCATCTCCCCCCCGTCTCTTTTGATCAATTTCTCTCTTATTCATTCCAGCATTCCCATTCATTATTGTTCCCACTTTGTGCTTCATCTTTTACCCCTCAGTGTTCTGCCTCCGTTATTCCTTTTGTTAACATCCATTGTCTGTGCTGTGTGTGTGTGTGTTTGTGTTGCATGTTGGGTCAGCGAAACTAAATTTGGAGTGGAGGGGGTGGTAATAATACTTGGTGGCTTTTCAGAGAATCGCGATCCCGGTAAAAGTGAAATTGCCGTTGCTCTTTGAGCTAATTTGCCCACAACAAGAAAAACCGCAAACCCTGTGATTATAAAGTTGCAGTAATTGAATTACTGCTGTTGCATTTCCTCATGAATTGGCTGTTTTCAAATGACTCATTGACACAAATGGGTACTGTCAGTGCCAATTGAATTCTTGTGGGAACACTGTTTTGTAAGCTAAGCTTTCTTGGAAGTAAATTGCTTGCAAGAGTGCAACTGGGTACAAAATTATATAAGGTAAGGTTTCCCACAAAGACTGCAGCAGTTTAAAGCTGTATGTGTGTGGATCATGAGCTATCTGGGAAATATCCAAGCGGAAACAATGGAGGTGGAGATTTGTGTCATGATTAGTTTAGAGATACAGTCGGGAAATACGGTATTTAAAAACATATAGCTAAAAGAAATTTACTTACCACAACTCCATTCTTCTCTCTTTGTTTCTTAAGATACTCTTAAGATAATGACAATCCATGTTTGAAAAACCCGCCAAGAAACTTGCGCTGCCCTTGCGCAATATGCTGCTGCGCATTCGCAGCACGCAGTCCACGGTGCAAAGGCAGAATTTCAGCTGCTTTCAGCTCACCTTGTCGTGAAGGCCTGAAACAGCGTTGATGGCACATACTTTCCCGTATTACATGTACTGCGGATGAAAAGCACGGGAGAATTATGCAAGAGATCGATCTCTTAGGTCGGCATAATTCTGCCGTGCCTTTACTATTTATATTTAATAATTACCACTTTAGTCGGGGTAGGCAGTGCCTACCTTGTCTACCCTGACGGCACGTGCCTGGTTAGTGGTTGCATTTACTGAATCCTGAGTGAAGAGGTTGGCAGTTCATGATCTATTAAATAATGTATTGCTGATGCACATCAGTACAAGACAGAAGGACTGCATTGTCAGAGATGCTGTTCCCTAGGTCGGCATATAATACTTGCCTTTACTATTTTATATTTAATAATTACCACTTTAGTCGGGGTAGGCAGTGCCTACCCTGCCTACCCTGACGACACGTGCCTGGTTAGTGGTTGCATTTACTGAATCCTGAGTGAAGAGGTTGGCAGTTCATGATCTATTAAATAATGTATTGCTGATGCACATCAGTACAAGACAGAAGGACTGCGTTGTCAGAGATGCTGTTCCCTGAATGGAATATAAACTAGACGTCCTATTTAATAGGTGGATAGACCAATTCTTGTCTGCATGCAGCAATACTTAGACACCACATATAAATGAGGAACTGCAGATGCTGGTTTACCAAAGAAAGACACAAAATGCTGGAGTAACTCGGCAGGTCATGCAGCATCCCTGGGGAACATGGATAGGTCAGGACTCTACTTCCTTATTGTTCAGGCATAGACTGACAAATGACAAAGAATATTTGTGCCACAGGGGTGCTGGCTAGATCCGTTCCCTACGGCAGAGAAACAAATTGGTTACTGCATTCAGTGGCATTGCAATCACAGAGTTCCCCACCTCTGCCTCAGAGGGCAATGGAGGCCGATTCACTGGATGCATTCAAAAGAGAGTTAGATAGAGCTCTTAGGGCTAGCGGAATCAAGAGATATGGGGAGAAGGCAGGAACGAGGTACTGATTGTGGATGATCAGCCATGAACACATTGAATGGCGGTGCTGGCTCGAAGGGCTGAATGGCCTAATGCTGCACCTATTATAAAATTTGATATATCTATCTATCTATTATTATATAAAACTCTGTGGCTGCCGCCTGCCGTCCGGCTGCCTTTCTGCCTTTTGATTCGTTCCATCGTGTGATGTCACAATGCCCAATGCTCGCAGATGTCCAATCGGAATGGCCGATGCTCGCAGATGTCCAATCGGAATGGATCTATTTACATGTACGGCTGCCGGTTGCATTTCTTCCTTTGATTCCTTGCCACGCCGAATCCAGATGCACAATTGCCGAGATCTTTTCCATTTCGGTAGAGATTTCACTTTTCTTTCTAAGTATCCGCTCCTCATTACATTTTATCGTGTTTAAGAACACATTTTTAATCAAATCCTTCTCCCCCAACCCCCAATATTTCAAAAATAAACTGGCTTCTCACCCATAGAAGCAGCCATTTCAGTAAACATTTCACTTGTCATTCCAACTATCCACTCCTAATTAGATTTCATTATGTTTATGTCCACATTTTTCATTAAATCCTTCCCCCCCCCCCCCCCCCCCCCCCCCCCACTCCCCCCCCCCCCCCCCCCCACTCACTCATTTTGTCGCCTCCTGCTGGCCAGCGACCATAACGGCTGCTGGCGCCCGCATCTCGCCTCAAAGACGCCATTTAAAAACAGCCGCACTGCTCATTCCTGAGCCGCTTGAGTTGGAGGACCACGTCTCCCGTGGGGGCTATTGGTGGGGAACGGCTGCGTTGGGGGAGCAGACCCAACGGGTCTGCACTTGGTCTAGTATTGTTTAAAACTGGCTGGAGTTTTTATGGACATTTTCAACCTCTCACTTCTGAGATCTGAGGTTCCCACCTGCTCTAAAAGAACATCAATAATACCAGTGCCATAGAAGAGTAAGGTGATGTGCCTCAATGACTATCGACCAGTGGCACTAACGTCGGTGGTGGTGAAATGCTTTGAGAGGTTGATTATGGCGCATATCCACTCCTACCTCGACAAGAACCTCAACCCACTGCAGTTCGCTTACCGCCATAACAGATCAACGGTGGATGCGATCTCGCTGGCCCTCCACTCCACTCTGGACCACTTGGACAACAAAAACTCATATGTAAAGAAAGCACATCCATGCCTCTACTTCCTGAGCGTCGGTATGTCAAAGGTTCCGGGACACATGACAATGAACTCTCTTGACTTGACTTGATTTTCTATGTATCTGTATCAACATCCATTGATCAGAAATGTAACCACACTATTTTGTTGTCAACACATTGTACACCATTGTACACTGATTGAACAATATATTTTTAAGGCAGAGATAGACTAATTCTTGATTAGACAGGTGTCGAGGGTTATGGGGAGAAGGCAGGAAAATGAGATTAGGAGGCAGAGATCAGCCATGATTGAATAGTGGAGTGGGATGGGCCGAATGGCTTAATTCTGCTCCTATAACGTGAACACTGTGGCTATGAAAACAGGGCTATGAAAGCAGGTTAAAAACATGATGTCTGATAGTCAGTGACCCCCCCTCCCGACACTCCAGATTATTGTTACCCTCCACAGAGCACACGTCAACACCCACCAAGTGAGATTGAATAATTTCCACTTGCCTGAAAGAGTACAGCTCCAATAACTATCAAGAAGCTTGACACCAGTACAAAACAAATGTTTAATTCACACACAGTCGATACTTTAAACATCCATTGCCTGCTCCTCCAGCACACAGTGGCTGTAATATGCACCACCTGCTGAATGCAGTGCAGTTAGCTTTCCTTGTTGAGTCTGATAAAGGATCTCAGATCTGAATTGTTAACCCTATATCTTTCCACAGATCGGCCTGAGTAGTTGACGTTTTCCTGCATTTTCTCTTTGCTTCAGATCTCCATTTTGGGAAGGTTTTCTGATTTGTCACATTACTGTTAATATTTTTTTGACCTTCGCCCTCATTAATTTTTTTAAATTCCAGGCAATTAAAGCTGACCCATTAGAACCATTCCGCGTA
Source organism: Leucoraja erinaceus (assembly GCF_028641065.1). NCBI lineage: Eukaryota > Metazoa > Chordata > Chondrichthyes > Rajiformes > Rajidae > Leucoraja > Leucoraja erinaceus. The sequence goes on along the minus strand of NC_073385.1, from coordinate 1,440,590 downwards.
TGTGTTTTAGTTTGTCATTTGGCATTGCTCATCATCCCCCATACTCCATTTCTATTATCCTGGCAGAGAATTACTGCCCTTTTAATTGCACTTTACTTAGCTGTCAAGAGGCACAAAGTATTGGCAATCTAGAATGCAGATTAGTTTTAATGACTGTTCCCTTGGACAACTCGACCTTCAGATGTGGCGTAGAATCGGGTTTAAAGCCCGTTGTCCAGGGAAACCTTCAAATACGTAATAGATAACAGCAGCGCAAGAACATAATCAAATAGGAGCATGTCGGCAGGCCTGCCCCTTATCCAATGTGATAGTGGCTGATTTATGTTCTCTCATCTGCACCAGTTGCCCAGAGCTCTTACTTCCCTGATCTTTAAAAAATGTGTCTACTTTCTCTTAAATGCCTCCAATGACCTAGCCTCCACAACTGGGATAGTGAATGCCAGTGTTTCACCATCGTCTGGTTGTAGATGTTTTAAATGGGCCAGCTCCTTACTTTGTTAACATGTCTCCTCCTTCACTCCCATTAATGGCATAATCTCAGCATCGACTCTGTCATGTTTCTTTCAGCTTAGCCATCCTTCATTCTTCCAATGATCCAAAGGATACAGGTCCAATTTCTTACATCCATATTTCAGGACAACCCTCTTGTCCAAGGAATTAACCCGGTAAATCATAAGAGGATCAAATTGGAATGCTATGCTCCAAGCGTGGCTTCACTGATATCGTGTACAATTATAGAAATGGATGATGAAGACGGGATGTGGGAGTGGGGCTGTGGGCTAGAGTTGTGCCCACTAGCTCCTGCCACCCAAGCTCAATCCTGATTTCTGCCGTCTGTTTTGAGATTGTATTTTTCCAGTTTCCTCCCACATCCCAAAGACATGCCAGGTAGTTGTTTAAGTAGCCACTACAAATGATCCTGGTGCATAGGTTCATGGGAATATTGTGGGATTGATGTGAGTGGGCGCTTTTGATTGGCAGAACTTTGGGGTGAAGGGCCTGTTTCCCTGTTCTGTGACATTTTTACCATATTACTTCTTGGGGTCCAGATCAAATGTAACTTTAGGTGAAGCAATATTAAAGGATGGAGAATAGTTGAACAAACATACCTAGCCATCATTTGATCTCAAATTGTTCCATTACTGTAATGGAGTTGGGGTTTTTTCTATGCTAAACTTGTGCAGCACAGTGGCACAGTGATAGAGTTGCTGCCTTACAGTGCTTGCAGCACTGCAGACTCTGATTTGACCCTGACTACGGGTGCTTTCTGTACAGAGTTTGGATGTTCTCCCCTTGACCTCTTGGGTTTTCTCTGAGATCTTCGGTTTCCTCCCACACTCCAAAGACGTACAGGTTTGTAGGTAAATTGGCTTGGTAAATGTAAAAAATCACCCTAGTGTGTGTAGGATAACGTTAATATGCGTGGATCGCTGGTCGGCGCGGACTCGGTGGGTCGAAGGGCCTGTTTCCACGCTGTATCTCTAAACTAAACTAAACACAACCTGGTGAGGACAGTGTGAAAGAAGTGTAGAAATATTGGAAGGTGTGAATTACTTGGTAGTAAAGGTTGGGAGCGTGGTAGAAGACAGCTACAAAGACAGATGTGTACAACAATTCGTTCTTCCCCCGCACAATTAAAGCATGGAATAATCTCCACCCAACTATAGTTACCCAACCAGATGCAACTAAATTTAAAGTAGCTCTTTCTTCCCAATAACCCTTCCTGGCTTAAACATAGAAACATAGAAACATAGAAATTATGTGCAGGAGTAGGCCATTCGGCCCTTCGAGCCTGCACCGCCATTCAATATGATCATGGCTGATCATCCAACTCAGTATCCCGTACCTGCCTTCTCTCCATACCCCTGATCCCCTTAGCCAGAAGGGCCACATCTAACTCCCTCTTAAATATAGCCAATGAACTGGCCTCAACTACCCTCTGTGGCAGAAAGTTCCAGAGATTCACCACTCTCTGTGTGAAAAAAGTTCTTCTCATCTCGTTTTTAAAGGATTTCCCCCTTATCCTTAAGCTGTGACCCCTTGTCCTTGACTTCCCCAACATCGGGAACAATCTTCCTGCATCTAGCCTGTCCAACCCCTTAAGAATTTTGTAAGTTTCTATAAGATCCCCTCTCAATCTCCTAAATTCTAGGGAGTATAAACCAAGTCTATCCAGTCTTTCTTCATAAGACAGTCCTGACATCCCAGGAATCAGTCTGGTGAACCTTCTCTGCACTCCCTCTATGGCAATAATGTCCTTCCTCAGATTTGGAGACCAAAACTGTACGCAATACTCCAGGTGTGGTCTCACCAAGACCCTGTACAACTGCAGTAGACAGTCAAATCCTCCCTCCACCACCTCCAGTTGAAATTCCATTTAGAATATTCTGGAGGACCAAGAACCAAGAGCATCACCAATGGCAGGAGGACCACATGTCGATTGTTGTGGGGATTTGGACACAAGTTATAGACTCGTGCAGCATGGAAATGAGACCTTTGATCCAACCCATCCCAAGCTGACTAGGTTCCTATTTGCCTGCGTTTAACCCATATCTTTCTGAACCTTTCATATCCATGACAACGTGATAATAACAAAATGTAGAAACGAGGAACTGCAGGTGCTGGTTTATACCAAAGATAGTCACAAAGTGCTGGAGTAACTCAGCAGGTCAGGCAGCATCTGTGGAGAACAAGGATGGGTGATGTTTCAGTATTAACAAAAGTTGGCATACATGTATGGCAGAAGTATTCCAGCAAATATTAAGGATTTATAGACGGGAAGCATGGTTGAACGTTAAGCTATATAATTATCATTTGGTACAGTCTATTTGATATAAAAGTAAAGAAAGATTTTCATCGTTTATAACCTGGGTGTGTCTAAACCACTTCACTGCCAATTAAGTACTTTGAAAAGTTTGTGTGGGAAACATTGAAAATTGAAGATTGATTGTTGGATGTATGTTGCTCCAGACAGTGATGGTTCTCCTGATTTTTGCTGGAGATAGTTACATGGGGTCTTTTATACACCCACCATTGAGGAAAGACAGGACCATATCTTGACGTCTGATTTAAAATCAGGTATCTTTAACCATACTTTGCTCAGTTCTGTAGTGAGGTCAGGTCAGGGGGGAGTACCATGTAATCCCGTGCTTCCTGCTCCATGGTTGGGTAGTCGGCGACTAACCCGTCTCCCCCACCTGGTTTGTCAGGTGAGGAGGGGGCTGTGGAACCCCCAGCAGGACCAAAAACAAGACCTGTCAAAGTGAGTCAACGGCCATCCACACTTCAGTAGAAGTTGCGATCACTGTCGTACATAGCATTGTAAGGCACCGTTTGCCCGTTGATGTTTTCAACGATGATGATGATGATGCGTTAGCCCAGATTGATGTTCATGTCTCTATGGAGTGGAACTTGAACCATCAACGTTCGGTCTCAGCTACAAGGGTGCTGCAGACAGATGGCCAGTTTGGATAACTTCAATTTGAATTGAACTTTGAGATGAATTGAATGCTTTATTGTCGCATGTGACAAGTCACAGTGAAACACTTTGCTTGTGTACCCAAGATATGCAAATAGCCGACCATAAAGGGAGCTTACAAAGTTACAAATTCCCCACCCCTGTGGCCAGGTCCCCTTTTGCCCTTCCTCCTCCCCCTGGCAGTTTCCCCACGCTGCATCCTCCATTGCTCTCCCCAAGGCTGAGAGCTTATAATGCAGGTAAACCACTCCAAGCTTTAAGAGTGGCCCAGTCCTTTCACCTGGTCCTTTTGATGTTCTTGCTGGAATATTGGCTAGGAACTCTTGAGCTGCCAGCAGGCCTTTCTCGTGCGCAAATGCATGTATTTAATTTTCTGCTATTGGGTCATTTTGTTTCTGAGCAAAGAATGGAGACATCCGATGGTGGTCTATGACTTTGTTTCAGTCAATGAAGCCTTCAGGAAACGTGGATAACTGTTGTCACTGCTGCCTTTGCTAACCTCCTACTAACCATCACCTTAGTTACAGGGTTAAACTCTCTGCGGCTTTGTAAAGTGCTTACATTTTTACTTTGATATATTGAGCACAATTTAGCTAAGAGTCTTTTGTAACAGCCAGCTGGTAAATATCCAAAACCCTTATCTTAAAACCTCTGCCTTTGGCCAAGCTTTTGCCAGAGTATTTGCTTATATACATCGGTGTGAAAATGGTCGCTGTTCAGTGGAGTGCCTTGGGCTGCTTTTATGTGTGAATTACAGGTTTTTAATATTTACAGCATTCACAATCTCGTATTGACACAAATAGCTGGAGTAACTCAGTGGGACTGGCAGCATCTCTGCAGAGGCAAGGCAAGGCAACTTTATTTATATAGCACATTTCATACACGAGGCAGACTCAAAGTGCTTCACATAAAAACATGTCATACAATAAAATGAAATAATAAAATGAAATAAAATAGAACTAAAAGAAAAGAAAAGCAAAATTAAAAATGCATTATAAAAAGTGCAAAAGTTAAAAGTGCAATGTAGTTAAGATTTAGCTGAAAGCTAAAGTAAACATAAAAGTTTTCAGTCTTGTTTTAAAAGTGGTCAAAGTTGAGGCAATTCTTAAATCTTCAGGAAGTTTATTCCAGCTATTTGTTGCATAGTAACTAAATCCTGCTTTCCCATGTTTTGTATTTACTCTGGGAATCACTAACAGATTTGTTGCAGAAGATCTTAGAGGTCTAGCAGAGAGAAGGAATGATCCAACGCGATTCCACCGCTAGCTACATTTTCCCATCTCCACCCCTTGCCGCCTTCCGCAGAGACTACCCCCTCCGCAACTCCCTGGTTAACTCATCCCTTCCCACCCAAACCACCCCCTCCCCAGGTACCTTCCCCTGCAACAGCAGAAGATGCAACACCTCCTCCCTCAACTCTGTCCAGGGACCCCGACAGTCCTTTCAGGTTAGGCAGAGGTTCACTTGATCCTCCTCCAACCTCATCTACTGTATCCATTGTACAAGATGTGGACTCCTGTACATCGGCGAGACCAAACGCAGACTGGGCGATCGTTTAGCGAAACACCTTCGCTCAGCCCGCGTGAACCAACGTGACCTCACGGTTGCCGGACACTTTAATTCTCATTCCCGTTCCCACACAGACCTTTCTGTCCTCGACCTCCTCCATTGTCAGAGTGAGGCTAAACACAAATTGGAGGAACAGCAGCTCATATTTCGCTTGGGCAGCTTACAGCCCAGTGGTATGAATATTGATTTCTCTCACATCAGGTAGCCCCGGCATTCCCTCTCTCTCTATCCCTCCCCCACACAAGTCACACCAGCTTCTCATTTTCACCCAACACACGCTAACAACGGCCAGTTTCCTTTATCATTGTTACTTTTTTGCGTATCTTTCATTCATTGTTCTTTACCTCTCCACATCACTGTCTATATCTCTCGTTTCCCTTATCCCTAACCAGTGTGAAGAAGGGTCTCGACCCGAAACGTCACCCAGTCCTTCTCTCCAGCGACACTGCCTGTCCTGCTGTTAGTCTGGCTTTTTGTGTCTATCTTTGGTTTAAACCAGCATCTGCAGTTCCTTCTTTCACAATCTCCTATGTTCCCAACCAGATTGTAAAACGGGGAAGATATTAATTTTTGTGTTGTTTGAGGTGGGATTTCAGAATAAGGCTGTTTGCATGGCTTTTTCAAACTCTGCAATATGATTTTATTTTTGAAGAGGTATTCGGTATTCTTTTGAGACCGAGGCAACTTAATGCTCATCAAATGACTAAAGAGTAGAATAACTAATTATTAAATCACCACATACCCTGCTTCAAAATAATTCAATATCAGTGAGGAGGGTCTCGACCCAAAACGTCACCCATTCCTTCTCTCCAGAGATGCTGCCTGTCACTCTGGGTTACTCCAGCATTTTGTGAAGTATTTTTATAGTTTTGACAAAGTGCCCTTTTTAATTGCATGTTTTGGAAAAAATGGGATTATATCATCTGTTTTTATCTAGAAAACTGCTATGGTCCATCTCTTTGGTCTTAATTGGTTAGGAAAAGAAAATGAATGGAAGCAATGCTGTGTAAGAATAATATGTTTGTCTATAAAGGCCAGAGAGCAACCAAAATGGTGACATTGATTTATGATGATGTTTATGGTTATCTCTTGTGATTCTCTGAATTTTGTTTTGCTCCTTGTACTGGAGGCACCATTTTGAAGGCAGGCTGGTGAGCCTAACCAGAGAAAACTGGGAAATCACGTGTGTAGAAAGGAACTGCAGATGCTGGCTTAAACTGAAGAGAGACACAAAAAACTGGAGTAACTCAGCGGGCCAGGCAGCATCTCTAGAGAAAAGGAATAGGTGACGTTTCAGGTCAAGAAGGTTCTCGAACCGAAACGTCACCTATTCCTTTTCTCCAGCGATGCTGCCTGACCCACTGGGTTACTCCAGCTTTTTGTATCTATCTTATGAAATCACATGATCTGCTTAAATCTTCCAATCCCTTCTTTCAACGGAACTTGATCAAAGAATCTTGGCGATGAGTTGTTTGAGTTAATAACGGGTCTTTGAACTTTTAAATTAATACTATGTTTGGTGGCCGATTGGGAAAGGGGGAGATGCAGCGAGACCTGGGTGTCACGGTACACCAGTCATTGAAGGTAGGCATGCAGGTGCAGCAGGCAGTAAAGAAAGCGAATGGTATGTTAGCTTTCATTGCAAAAGGATTTGAGTATAGGAGCAGAGAGGTTCTACTGCAGTTGTACAGAATAGAATAGTTTCTTTATTGTCATTGTAACATGGGCCATGTACAACGAAATTTAAAATGTCAGCCAGTCAGTGCAGCATTCAAACATTTCTAAAGCTAACGAAACATCCACGGTAAAATAATAAAGATAAGCAATAAATAAAAAACACAGACAAAGCACGCATACACACCCAACCCTCCATCCTTCTGTCGATTTCACCGTTACCACAGTCCCTTAGTCTGCAGGGTCTTGGTGAGACCACACCTGGAGTATTGCGTACAGTTTTGGTCTCCAAATCTGAGGAAGGACATTATTGCCATAGAGGGAGTGCAGAGACGGTTCACCAGACTGATTCCTGGGATGTCAGGACTGTCTTATGAAGAAAGACTGGATAGACTTGGTTTATACTCTCTAGAATTTAGAAGATTGAGAGGGGATCTTATAGAAACTTACAAAATTCTTAAGGGGTTGGACAGGCTAGATGCAGGAAGATTGTTCCCGATGTTGGGGAAGTCCAGGACAAGGGGTCACAGCTTAAGGATAAGGGGGAAATCCTTTAAAACCGAGATGAGAAGAACTTTTTTCACACAGAGAGTGGTGAATCTCTGGAATTCTCTGCCACAGATGGTAGTTGAGGCCAGTTCATTGGCTATATTTAAGAGGGAGTTAGATGTGGCCCTTGTGGCTAAGGGATCAGGGGGTATGGAGAGAAGGCAGGTACGGGATACTGTGTTGGATGATCAGCCATGATCATATTGAATGGCGGTGCAGGCTCGAAGGGCCGAATGGCCTACTCGTGCACCTAATTTCTATGTTTCTATGTTTCTATTAAAGGATATTAAACCACAGCAGGGAAGAAACAGGTGAGGCTCAGTGACTCTCACCTGCTCCATTGATTCACAACCTCCAGCCTAATTCTGCTCATCCTGTAACATGAATTTATGAGGTTAGATTTTCTTGGGTGAGCAGTGTCTGCTTGTCAGTGGAATTGTATCCTCTGCTGTTCCCTCTCGAGGTCTGGTCCTTATAAGCAGTGGACTACATTTCCACGGTTGGCAACACTTGTTTCTGAACATCTGCAGTTGGCCGCTGTGTTTCACAAGACAAGCTGGAAAACACCAGCTGGCCATTGAACACTGACCACGTGGAAACTGACCAAAGTGAGCACTGCTCCGATCACCAGGGGGAAACCAGATGCTTAGCTTAACTTGTTTTCTGGTGAGAACCAGAGTGTACAGGAGAACCAGGGAGGAAGAAATAACAAAATACACAGCACGCTTTCAAATGCAGATAAATGTTCTCCTAACCGTTGGCAGTCATTGCTGTGACAGTGGTTGAACATTTAACTACGTATTCAGACTACGTCTAACGAAGGGTCTCGACCCGAAACATCACACGTTCCTTCTCTCCAGAGATGCTGAAGTTACTCCAGCTTTTTGTGCCTATCTTCGTTTTGAACCAGCATCTGCAGTTCCTTCTTAGCCCCTGTCCCACTGTACCAGGTAATTCAAGAGTTCTCCCGAGTTTTCCCCTGATTTGAACTCGGAGAATGTCCGTAGTGGGTCCGTGGATGTCTCGTAGCGGCTCGTAATGGTAACGGTAGGTACTCAGGACATCCGGTAACTCGTGACATTTTTTTCATCCCTGCAAAAAAAAGTCCATGAGTAAAAAAAAATACTTGTGGTGAAAAAATTGGTTACTTTTTATACCTACTGTTAGCATTACGGGCCGCTACGAGACATCCACGAACTCCTACGGACCCGCTACGGACATTCTCCGAGTTCGAATCGGGGGAAAACTCGGGAGAACTCGCGAATTACCTCGTAAAGTGGGACAGGGGCTTACACATTACACACTTCGTATCATGATGACGATTTTTGGGACGACAGATGGCACAATGGGCTAAGTGTTCGGCTGGCGACCGGAAGGTAGCCGGTTCAAATCCCGCTTGGAGTGCATACTGTGGTTGTGTCCTTGGGGCAAGACACTTCACCCACCTTTGCCTGTGTGTAAATGTAATGTAATTATGTGAAGCACTTTGGGGTCAATGCAAGTTGACTAAAAATGTGCTATATAAATAAGATTATTATTATTATTATTATTATTATTATGATGATTTCAAAGAGGCCACTTGCAACTTCTGGTGATCCATTGGGGAGGACATGTGATATGTAGTTGCTTTGCCTGGTGCTTTTCCAGATATGGAGGGGTGTCTCTTCAATGATATGCTTTGAGCAGTTGTTGCCCATATTCCTACACTGGTGGCCCAATACATGGCATTTTCCTTTTCAGTATTCATTGCGCTCCTTAATTGTCCCTGAACTGAACTGCAACAGGGAAGAGTCCATCACATTGGTGTAGGACACAATTAAATTAGGCCGTGAAAATGGCACTTTCATCTCTGAAGGACATTGATAGTAGACAATAGGTCCAGGAGTAGGCCATTCGGCCCTTTGAGCCAGCACCGCCATTCAATGTGACCACGGCTGATCATCCCTAATCAGTACCCCATTCCTGCCTTCTCCCCATATCCCTATCTTCAAGAGCCCTATCTAACTCTCTCTTGAAAGCATCCAGTGAACCGGCCTCCATCGCCCTCTGAGGCAGAAAATTCCACAGACTCACAACTCTCTGTGTGAAAAAGTGTTTCCTCATCTCCGTTCTAAATGGCTTACCCCTTATTCTGTGGCCCCTGGTTCTGGACTCCCCCAACATCGGGAACATGTTTCCTGCCTCTAGCATATCCAAACCCTTAATAATCTTATATGTTTCAATAAGATCCCCTCTCATTCTTCTAAAACTGCACACAATACTCCAGGTGTGGTCTCACTAGGGTCCTATACAACTGCAGAAGGACCTCCTTGCTCCTATACTCAACTGCTCTTGTTATGTACAAGGACCCCCAGATCCCATTGTACTTCCCCTTTTCCCAACTTAACACCGTTTCGATAATAATCTGCCTTCCTGTTTTTGTTACCAAAGTGGATAACCTCACATTTATCCACATTAAACTGCATCTGCCATGCATCTGCCCACTCACCCAACCTGTCCAAGTCACCCTGCATTCTCATAGCATCCTCCTCACAGTTCACACTGCCACCCAGCTTTGTGTCATCTGCAAATTTGCTAATGTTACATTGAATCCCTTCATCTAAATCATTGATGTATATTGTAAATAGCTGCGGTCCCACCGAGCCTTGCGGTACCCCACTTGTCACTGCCTGCCATTCTGAAAGGGACCCGTTAATCCCTACTCTTTGTTTACTGTCTGCCAACCACTTTTCTATCCATGTCAGCACTCTACCCCCAATACCATGTGCCCTAATTTTGCCCACTAATCTCCTATGTGGGACCTTATTAAATGCTTTCTGAAAGTCCAGGTACATTACATCCACTGACTCTCCCTTGTCCATTTTCCTAGTTCCTAGTTACACCCTGCATGTAAGATGTAAAAAATCCATACTGACTCAGACCGATCCTGTTACTGCTAACCAAATGTTCGGCTATCTCATCTTTTATAATTGACTCCAGCATCTTCCCCACCACCGATGTCAGGCTAACTGGCCTATAATTCCCTGTTTTCTCTCTCCCGCCTTTCTTAAAAAGTGGGATAACATAAGCTACCCTCCAATCCAGAGGAACTGATCCTGAATCTATAGAACATTAGAAAATTATCACCAATGCATCCACGATTTCTAGAGCCACTTCATTAAGTACCCTGGGATGCAGACCATCAGGCCCTGGGGATTTATCAGCCTTCAGTCCCGTCAGTCTATCCAACACCACTTCCTGCCTAATGTGGATTTCCTTCAGTTCCTCCATCACCCCAGATCCTCTGGCCACTAGTACATCAGGGAGATTGTTTGTGTCCTCCTTAGTGAAGACAGATCCAAAGTACCTGTTCAACCGCCATTTCCTTGTTCCCCATAATAAATTCACCTTTTTCAGTCTTCAAGGGTCCAACTTTGGTCTTAACTATTTATTTCCTCTTCACATTACCTAAAGAAGCTTTTACTATCCTGCTTTATATTCTTGTCTAGCTTAACTTCGTACCTCATCTTTTCTCCCCGTATTGTCTTTTTAGTTATCTTCTGTTGCTCTTTAAACATTACCCAATCCTCTTGCTTCCCGCTCATCTTTGCCAAGTTGTACTTCTCCTTTATTTTTATACTGTCCCTGACGTCCCTTGTCAGCCACGGTTGCCCCTTACTCCCCTTGGAATCTTTCTTCCTCCTAGGAATGAACTGATCCTGTACCTTCTGTGATAATGTAGTGCTGTTTTGTCTACTAACTCCTTAGCCTGTTTTACTCGATCAATTGGGAAATTTACATTCCCAAGCTTCTATGGGTTAGAATTTGTGTCTTCTGATTTATAGTCCACTGCTGAATTCTAATCCAGAAACTTGGTTGCCCAAAACAATCCAGAACAGCGGGCATTGTGCCGCGGTACACTGGCGCAGTGGTGGAGTTGCTCCTGTACAGCGTGAGAGACCCGGGTTCTATCCTGACTACGGATGCTGTCTGTACGCAGTTTGTACTTTTCCCCTGTGACTGCGTGGGTTTTCTCCGGGTACTCCGGTTTCCTCCCACATTCCAAAGGTGTGCAAGTTTGTAAGTTAAGTGGTTTCTGTAAAATTCTGTGTGTATGATACAACTAGTGTACGGGTAATCGCTAGTCGGCATGGACTCTGTGGGCTGAAGGGCCTGTCTCCATGTTGTAGCTAGTCTAAACTAAACTAAACTAACTGGCACTCCTTGCAATGTTCATTAACAGAAATGATGCATCCTGTCGGAATGTTCATTAATTCTTTGCTGATGAATTCCTACCTGCTGTTACTTGCTGCATAATCCCTCTAACTTTAGTATGCTATTACATTTCAGTTGTGTATCTCCCATACATACATGTTTGACTTCCCAAATCTATTTGTTGCTTATGAAGGCATTCACATCCACTGTGGGATCCAGGAACACAGATCATCGTGATAGTAACTTCAATAAAGTTCCCTAGCCAAATGACAGTCTATTGTTCATTGTGATTGTTTCTAGATTTAGTAATCTGCGCTCGAGTGAACACAGTTCCCCATTACTAAATGGTAGCTTTGTTAACTTTGATGTTGATGGAAAGAAGTGGTTACATTCCCATTATACTTTCTGAGCAAACAGAATATGAAAATAACACATGCCATTGAGTGTTGTCGACACTCTACTAACTATCCACTTCAGTTTGTCATCAAATTTTCAGAAAACTAACTGTTCCATTTTAAAGAGATTCGCAGTTTTTCTGTTTCTGCAGTATTTTATTAGAGGCAGAGAATTCTACTTCTAGACTTTTAATACGCAATTATATGTATGTAAAGCCATGGGGTGAGCTTTAAACTATGAAGGTGGCATTAAATTAAACGGGGAAGGAGCATACTATCAGGAATATCCAGGAGACAAGAGAAAGATGCCAACAAGCTGTGGGAGTTTCCAGTCAGTATGGATGGATATAGTGGAAGACACCAAGCTATGGAGTAACAGGCAGCATCTCTAGGGTGGTCACGGTAGCGCAGAATGCAGCGAATGCAGCGCCGGAGACCTCTGTTTGATCCCGAATACGGGGTGCTGACAGAAAGGAGTTTGCATGTGACCTGCGTGGGTTTTCTCCGAAATATTCAGTTTCCTCCCACACTCCAAAGACGTGCAGGTTTGTACGTTAATTGGCTTGGTAAATGTAAAATTGTCCCTAGTGGGTGTAGGATAGTGTTAATCTGCCGGGGGTCGCTGGTTAGCATAGACCCGGTGGGCCGAAGGGCCTGTTTCCACGCTGTATCTCTCAACTAAACGAAACTGGAGAGAAGGAATGGGTGATGTTTTGGGTCGAGACCTTCTTCAGACGGAGAGTCGGGAGAGGGAAGCTCGATTGCAAGGGGACAAAGGGCATGTAAGGTGTGAAAAGGACAGATGAATGCAGCCAATGGTCAAGGATTGCCATAGAGGGAGTGCAGAGACGGTTCACCAGACTGATTCCTGGGATGTCAGGACTGTCTTATGAAGAAAGACTGGATAGACTTGGTTTATACTCTCTAGAATTTAGATCTCTTATAGAAACTTAAAATTCGAACAGGCTAGATGCAGGAAGATTGTTCCCGATGTTAGGGAAGTCCAGGACAAGGGGTCACAGTTTTGGGGGGAGACCTTTTTCAAACGAGATGAGAAGAACTTTTTTCACACAGAGAGTGGTGAATCTCTGGAACTCTCTGCCACAGAGGGTAGTTCCAGATTGGCTATATTTAAGAGGGGACAAGATGGGCATTTGTGGCCAAGGGGATGGGTGGAAGAAGGTAGGTAGGGATACTGAGTTGGATGATCATATTGAATGGCGGTGCAGGCTCGAAGGGCCGAATGGTCTACTCCTGCACCTAATTTCTATGTTTCTAATGGTTCAATAGTTCATTGTTGGCTGGGGTTCGGGACAAGAATGTTTGAGTGGAAACCCTCACTGCATTTAGAGAATTATGACTTGGTCTAACATCAAGTCACAATACGCAATGTACTGGGATCAGGTTAGCTCTTTTCCAACTAGTTTGAACACAGTGGCCCAAATGGTCTTCTGTGTGGAATGTTTTCTATGACTATAGGAGAGGATGTCTAATAACCTTTTTAAAGATAATATCCAACTGTAGGTTCACTGTTTAAATATAAAATGTCACCCATTTTAATTATGAGAGGAGGCACTATTTTTTCTTTGAAGGTTGCAGGTTTTGGAACTCTTCTTCCATGGATAGTGGAAGCAGAATCTTTAAATGTGGGTGTAATTTCTTGGAAAGCTACTGGTCGCATGTTTCCAGTGGGTAGACAGGAATGTGCAGTAAAGATTCTAAAGGGATCAGTTGTGACATTACTGAATGGCAGAACAAGCTCCGGGGACCATGGTCTGCTATTGATCCTCATTCGTGTGTTTGTCATCAAATCTGCCATGTACATAGAAACATAGAAATTAGGTGCAGGAGTAGGCCATTCGGCCCTTCGAGCCTGCACCGCCATTCAATATGATCATGGCTGATCATCACGCCTGGTGTAAGAGGTTTGTGGGTAGGGATCCCTCCAGCCAGTCTGCCTTGGCAATGATCCCATCCCAATCCCAGTTTAACATTGGTTGGCAGTGAGAGAAACGGTGGCGCAGTGGTAGAGTTGCCGCTTTACAGCGCCAGGGACCCAGGTTCGATCCTGACCGCTGGTGCTGTCTGAACAGAGTTAGTACGTTCTCCCTGTGACCGCGTGTGTTTTCTCTGGGTGCTCCACCTTCCTCCCACACTCCAAAGATGTACAGGCTTGTAAGTTAATTAGCTTAGGTAAAAAAAAGGTGTAGGATAGTGTTAGTGTGTGGGGGGCGCAGGCTGGAGGACCAAAAGGCACATCGCCACCCTGTGTCCCCAACACTAAAACACCTTACGCTGCCCTTACTGTGTAAGGCTTACATAGCAGTGGCAATTCAACCTCTGGGTGGGAAAATCATTTGTTCCATGTCCAAATCTGAGGAAGGACATTATTGCCATAGAGGGAGTGCAGAGAAGGTTCACCAGACTGATTCCTGGGATGTCAGGACTGTCTTATGAAGAAAGACTGGATAGACTTGGTTTATACTCTCTAGAATTTAGGAGATTGAGGGGGGATCTTATAGAAACTTACAAAATTCTTAAGGGGTTGGACAGGCTAGATGCAGGAAGATTGTTCCCGATGTTGGGGAAGTCCAGGACAAGGGGTCACAGCTTAAGGATAAGGGGGAAATCCTTGAAAACCGAGATGAGGAGAACTTTTTTCACACAGAGAGTGGTGAATCTCTGGAACTCTCTGCCACAGAGGGTAGTTGAGGCCAGTTCATTGGCTATATTTAAGAGGGAGTTAGATGTGGCCCTTGTGGCCAAGGGGATCAGAGGGTATGGAGAGAAGGCAGGTACGGGATACTGAGTTGGATGATCAGCCATGATCATATTGAATGGCGGTGCAGGCTCGAGGGGCCGAATGGCCTACTCCTGCACCTAATTTCTATGTTTCTATGTTCCATCTGTCCCACTCTTACAGGATAGTAACAGTGGATATAATGAGGACTTGCTACCATCCTCCAACCACACCCTACGTTGCCATGTTTTATCTCACGTTTTTACCCCTTGGAATGTATGCATTTAGGAAATCTGGAAGAATTCTTAGAGATGGGATTTCCAAATTGGTGTCCAAATTTGACATTCACAACCAAACGAGTCAGAAAGGTTCAGGAGGAGGAGCGTTTAGTTTTACAAGAGACCAGTGCTGGTCTCATGCCTTCCTGTTGCTGCCAGGATGTTGCAAAGCTGGTGAGATGTGTTTGAAATGCTGCCATTGTAACAACGTGAGATGACAACTATCTCAGTCAGAAAATTCCCCCAAATATACAAAAATGACCAGCTAAACAATAAGTTGAGCAAGAGTTAAAAGTCTACAGGATGAACTGATGAATGTTTGTGTCTAATGCCCCTGTCCCACTTAGGAAATCTGAACGGAAACCAGTGGAGACTTTGCGCCCCACCCAAGGTTTCCGTGCGGTTCCCGGAGGTTTTTGTCAGTCTCCCTACCTGCTTCCACTACCTGCAACGTCCGGCAACCACCTGCAACCTCCGGGAACCATACGGAAACCTTGGGTGGGGCACAAAGTCTCCAGAGGTTTCCGTTCAGGATTCCAAATTGGGACGGGGGCATTACACCGCACTGACATCGAGCATAGATCATAGAACAGTACAGCACAGTACAGGCCCTTCGACCCACAATGTTTGTGCCGCACATGGTGCCAAGACCAACTCTTATATATGTGAACATAACCCATGTCCTTCGTTACCTGATAGAACTCCCACCTTATTCAGTTGGAGACCCAACATAAACTTTGTGCTCTCATTGTAGATTGAGGTATAATTCACATACTTTTAGTCACCGTTTTATAAGCTATCAAAATGCAGTGAGCTTGCATGATGGGTGGTTCTAGTCAACCCCTCCTGAAGAGCTAACTGATAGGAGGGAGGGTGCAACAGTTTATTCGAGTTCTGCAGCAGAGAAGCCATTCTTCAAAAACAAATCTAAAGCTTTCATTCCTTTTTTGTTGCAGCTTGATTTGGAGAAACCACTCGAGGAACAGGGGCCACTTGATGTTATCATTCACAAACTGACAGATGTCATCCTGGAGGCCGACCAAAATGATGCCCAATCCCAGGCGCTGGTGCAGAGGTTTCAGGTGAGGACACAAACGCAGTTCCATAAAACTTCAATGCATCCTGCTGTGAATATTCCATCTGCCAGCACTCCAGGATAATGCCATGGGCACAGTGTTGCAGCGGTAGAGTTGCTGCCTCACAGCGACAGAGACCCGGGTTGGATCCTGACTATGGGTTCTGTCTGTACGGAGTTTGTACGTTCTCATTGCAGCCGCATGGGTTTTCTCCGAGTGCCCTGGTTTCCTCCAAGACTCTAAAGTCACGCAAGGTTGCATGTAAATTGGCTTTGGTAAAATTGTGAAAGTGGCTCGAATGTGTCGGATAGAGTTATTCCACGGGGTGATCATTGGTCTGCACAGACTCGGTGGGCCGAATGGCCTGATATCTAAAATAAAGTAAAGTCTAAACTGTGAAGGATAATCATTAAGGTGAAACATAGACACAGAAACATAGAAATTAGGTGCAGGAGTAGGCCATTCGGCCCTTCGAGCCTGCACCGCCATTCAATATGATCATGGCTGATCATCCAACTCAGTATCCCGTACCTGCCTTCTCGCCAAACCCTCTGATCCCCTTGGCCACAAGGGCCACATCTAACTACCTTTAAATATAGCCAATGAACTGGCCTCAACTACCCTCTGTGGCAGAGAGTTCCAGAGATCCACCACTCTCTGTGTGAAAAAAGTTCTTCTCATCTCAGTTTTAAAGGATTTCCCCCTTATCCTTAAGCTGTGACCCCTTGTCCTGGACTTCCCCAACATCGGGAACAATCTTCCTGCATCTAGCCTGTCCAACCCCTTAAGAATTTTGTAAGTTTCTATAAGATCCCCACTCAATCTCCTAAATTCTAGAGAGTATAAACCAAGTCTATCCAGTCTTTCTTCATAATACAGTCCTGACATCCCAGGAATCAGTCTGGTGAACCTTCTCTGCACTCCCTCTATGGCAATAATGTCCTTCCTCAGATTTGGAGACCAAAACTGTACGCAGTACTCCAGGTGTGGTCACACCAAGACCCTGTACAACTGCAGTAGAACCTCCCTGCTCCTATACTCAAATCCTTTTGCTATGAAAGCCAACATACCATTCGCTTTCTTTACTGCCTGCTGCACCTGCATGCCTACTGCCTGCATGGGAAGAGGAATAAAATATTCTTCCTTGTACAGGAAACAATTCTGACGAATAGCTATACAAAAAAAACAATTGAAGAAGAGGAAAAAAGCTTTCTGGCTGACTATTGGGAATCATCTTAAGAATAATGAGAACTGCTGCCTTGCAATTGGTTTGGCACGTACAGTGGCCGAGAATAAATGCAATCTATGATGGCCAACCATGGCTGTGTGGATGAGGATATTGATGCCTGAAGTCTTGTGATGGAATCCCCAGAGTAAGCAGTAAAGCTTTGAGTTGGCAATCCATAATCAAAATTGGAAACACTTGACACTCATGCATTTGTGAACAGAGGCAAGTGCACTAAAGAAGAATAGAGATTTAATAGAATGAAAAATAGACCTTAAATGGAAATCCACAGGTTATTTTCCATTATTTATTTTCATTTTTCCTAAGGCTTATGATTCTCATAGCCGAGAAAGGACAACATTATAGTGTTCAATCCCAGTTTTAAAGTAAGCCAAAAACTAGCCCCTTCCACAGAGACCATTCCCTCTGCAACTCCCTGGTTAATTCATCCCCTGTCACCCAAAACACCACGTCCCCAGGTACCTTGTCCTGTAACCGCAGAAGATGCAACACCAGTCGCTACACCTCCTCCCTCGACTCTGTCCAGGGACCCCGACAGTCCTTTCAGGTTCGGCAGAGGTTCACTTGCACCTCCTCCAACCTCATCTACTGTATCCATTGTTCAAGATGTGGATTCTTGTACATCGGCGAGACCAAACGCAGACTGGGCGATCGTTTAGCGGAACACCTTCGCTCAGCCCGCCTGAACCAACGTGACCTCCCGGTTGCTGGACACTTTAATTCTCCTTCCCATTCCCACACAGACCTTTCTGTCCTCGGTCTCCTCCATTGTCAGAGTGAGGCTAAACGCAAATTGGAGGAACAGCATCTCATATTTCGCTTGTGCAGCTTACAGCCCAGTGGTGTGAATATTGATTTCTCTCACATCAGGTAGCCCCGGCATTCCCTCTCTCTCTATCCCTCCCCCACACAAGTCACACCAGCTTCTCATTTTCACCCAACACACGCTAACAACGGCCAGTTTCCTTTATCATCGTTACTTTTTTGCGTATCTTTCATTCATTGTTCTTTACCTCTCCACATCACTGTCTATATCTCTCGTTTCCCTTATCCCTAACCAGTGTGAAGAAGAGTCTCGACCCGAAACATCACCCATTCCTTCTCTCCAGAGATGCTGCCTGTCCCGCTGATTTACTCCAGCTTTTTGTATCTATCTTCGGTTTAAACCAGCATCTGCAGTTCCTTCTTGTACACTAAAACTAGAGGACATGGGTTTGTGATGAGAGGCGAAACGTATATGAGTTCTGACAGGCAATTTTTTCATGTGGGTTGGTAGGCATATGAAACAAATTGGCAGAGGGAGCGGTAGAGGTGGCTTCAGTCACAACATTTAAAATATAGCTGGACAGGTATTGGGTAGGAAAAGGCAATAGGGTTATGGTTCACATGTAGGAGATTGGGATTAGCGTAGACAGTCATCTTGGTCAGCGAGGACAATTGGGACCAAAAGGTCTATTTCTCTGCAATGTCTCAATGACTGAAGGCAAACACCAAGCGGTGATACTGTTAGACCTCAGAGACACAGAGTTGCAACAAGCCCTTCGGTCCACTGAGTCCGCACCGACCAGTGATCCACTAGCACTATCCTACACACCAGGGACAATTTTACTGAAGCCAATTAACCTACAAACCTGCACGTCTTTGGAGTGTGGGAGGAAACCGGAGCACCTGGAGGAAACCCACGCAGTCACAAATAGAACGTACAAACTCTGAACTGACAGCACCCATAGTTGGGATCGAACCCAGGTCTCTCTAACGTTACAACCCTGCCGATTTGCCACTGTGCCGCCCACAGCCTTAGCTCCCTTTAGTGATGGTGACCATGCTAATGGTCCGCAGTTCATTAGACTGCTGGTGGTTTCCATTGTTCAGTGGAAATGAAACATATATTTATTTTAAATATTAGCACAAAACATGAAAAGGCCAGATTTAAAACAAGGACATAATTTCATCAGCGAAGCACAATTGGATTCACTCTCTATCTTAACATGCCAAGCTAAAAATTCATGTTCTAGAGTTGATAGCCAGCAGAATAATTAATTGCTGCATTGCTAAGTAGTGAAAAAATAAATAACTAGGAACTAATTGGATATATCCCAATATTTATATTCCCAATCTATCTCTACAGTGTACTGGCAGGGTGACAAGTACTTTGCTTGTCTGACTTCTGCCTCAGGAACTATTGGTTTCCTTTGTATGTGAGCTCTTCCCCCCCCCCCGCCCCCCGACCATCTAAGAAAATATAATCCATGTACTGAGATCCTGATGGGCTTAGGAGGTAGAAACAAGGAACTGCAGTTTCTAACTGCTGGTTAATGCACAAAAGGACACAGAGTGCTGGAGTAACTCAGCAGGTCAGGCAGCATCTCTGGGGAACATGGATAGGTGATGTTTCAGGTTGAGACCCCCCTCTTCAGATTGATGAGTGTCACCTACCCATGTTGTACAGACACACTGCCTGACCTGCTGGGTTACCCAGCACTTTGTGTCCTTTTGGGTTCGGGAGGTGAGTCAGCTAAGAGGGCCTGGTTGGGCAGAGGACATGCGGGTGGGAGATGCGGTGGGGTGGGAATGGTGCTGGATAAGTATTATCACTGGACAAGATATTATTATCACATGTTTTTATGTGTGCCTTTTATTTATGCTTCTCCTCATGGGCTCCCCCCTCTCCCCCACTCTTAAAGGTGGTCAAAATGATCTACCAATGATCCCTCCTCACCTGTATCCCCCTATTGCCTACTGCTACTTGCCTCTTCATACCTACTTCCCCCTCTCCTCTTACAGTCTAGAGGAACGGTCTCAACACAAAACATTGACTGTCCAGTATTCTCCACAAGTGCCATCTGTCCCATTGAGTTGGTCAATCTATTCTCCCCCTTTTGCTGCAGATTCCAGCATTTGCCATCTCTTGTGACTCAAATGTAAATTGCTGTTCTGAGTCATTCCAATATCTCGAGTTGTTTTCTTCAGTTGCTTTGCAGAATCATTCCTGCCTTATCCCTTAAGTTGTGCAATAAATAATATCTGGCACCGGCCCACATTTCATAAAACAAACAAACTTTGTCTTCAGCCTTGTTTATTGCAACAGTCACGTTAAATATGAAAACTATTCTGGTTTATTGCTCTGGGCCTTATCCTGGCTCTGCTGATCTTTTCAATGGGAGATTGATTATATTCCAAGTCGATGGATGGCAAGACGCCAAGATGAATGACACTATTTGATTTCTGTCTCGCTTCCTCTCGTTTGCCGCTCCACCTCGCCCAGATCTAGAAAAGCTCTTTGTCCATTTGTTCCTAGGTCCTCACACCACCAAACACTGCCCATTGTACTGTACTCCAGCCTAATATCAGAGTATTCTCTTCAAGTTGCGATTTCATGTTGTAGCTAAATAAGACGCATTTACATAGAAATATAGAAACAGAGAAAATAGGTGTAGCAGTGCCACTTCGAGCCAGCACCGCCATTCATTATGATCTTGGCTGATTGTCCAAAATCAGTACCCCGTTCCTGCCTTTTCCCCAGATCCCTTGATTCCGATAGCCCTAAGAACTAAATCTAACTCTCTCTTGAAAACATATAGTGAATTGGCCTCCACTGCCTTCTGTGACAGAGAATTCCACAGATTCACAACTCTATGGTTGAAAACGATTTTCCTCAACTCAGTCCTAAATGGCCTGCCCGTTATTATTAAACTGTGACCCCTTGTTCTGGACTCTCTCAGCATCAGGAACATTTTTCCTGCATCTAGCCTGTCCAATCTCTTAAGATTTTTTAATGTTTCTATTAGATTCCCTCTCATCCTTCTAAATTGCTGTGAATACAAGCCCTGTTGAGCCATTTTTTCATCACATGTCAGCCCCGCCATCCCAGGAATTAACCAGGTGAACTAATGCTGCACTCCCTCAATAGCAAGAATTTAGAGTATTGTGTTCAGTTCTGGGCACCATGTTATAGGAAATATGTTTTCTAGCTGGAATGAGTACAGAGAAGATTTACGAGGGTGTTGCCAGGACTCGAGGGACTCAGCTATTGGGAGCGGTTTAGCAGGCAAGAGGATGAGGGGTGATTTTGTAGAGGTGTACAGAATCATGAGAGGAATAGATTTGACTGAGTCTCTTGCACAGAGTAGGGGAAATGAGAATCAGAGGTCATAGGTTTAAGGTGAGGGGGGGAAATTTAACAGGAACCTGAGGGGTAACTTTTTCACACAAAGAGTGGTGGATGTATGGAATGAGCTGCCGGAGGAGATAAGCAGGTACTATTACGAAGTTGAGGGAACATTTAGACAGCAACTTGGATAGGACAGATTTAAAGGGATATGGGCCAAACACAGGTAGGTGGGACTAGTGTAGATGGGACATTTTAGTCAGTATGGGGAAGTTAGGCCGAAGGACCTATGGCAATGACTCTATGACATTTTCAGGACCTGACAACTGCAGAACTTGGAACAGATTTTCACAAGCCAGTGATCAGGGTGCAGTGGAAGAACGGTTTTGGGGCGGTTGCCTCAAAATGCAGCTCACCAACATATCTTCCTCTTGCGGAAAATTAAGTCTGGCTTTGTCATGGGTGCAGTCTGCGGTTCCTCTTGTAGTAGAACATGTGCTGATGAAATATGCTCAAGTACTGTATCTTTCTTTTCAGGATTATATTGATTCGCACCCAGAGACCATCATCCTGGACCCACTCCCTGCAATCAGGACCCTCCTGGATAGATGTAGATCCTATGAGCTGATTCGCAGACTTGAAGGCTGCATGCAAGGTATGAAAGTGGTGAAAAGGAATGGCTGCAACTCAAACCGGGGAATAGATTTACTAATTATCTGTTGATTGACCTCCTTTGGAACGTGAAGTGCAGGAGATTTTTCAGAGATCTTCTGAAGATATAATGGTTCTGTACATGCCAGAGCAATGTTACAGCGTTATGGAACTTTAGTTAGGCTGGGTTTGGAGTATTGTGTGTAGCTCCGGCTGGTCCTTTATAGGAAGGGTGTTGAGGCATTGGAGAGAGTGCAGAAAAAGTTCATCAGCATGCTGCCTGGATTGGACGGTCATAGCTACATGGAGAGTTTGGACGTACAGGGAGTTTGGACAGAAGGCTGTGGAGGCCAAGCCAATGGATATTTTTGAGGCGTAGACAGATTCTTGGTTTAGTATGAGTGTCGGGGGATATGAGTTAGGAGGGAGAGATAGATTAGCCATGATTGCATGACGAAGTAGACTTGATGGGCTGAATGGCCAAATTCCACTCCTATCACTTATGAGCTTGTGAACTTGTTTTGTTTTCTCTGGAACATTGGGTGTTCGGGTGAAAATACATAAAATTATGGGATGCATAGATAGACAGTCAAAATCTTTTTCCCAGACTGGAAATATCAAAGATTTCATATCATAAATTGGGCTGCACAGTGGCGCAGTGGTAGAGTTGCCGCCTTAAAGTGTCAGAGACTTGTGTTTGAACCTGATCACGGGTGCTCTCTGTACGAACGTTCTCCCTGTGACTGCATGGGTTTTCTCCGCATTCACACTCCAAAGACGCACAGATTTGTAGGCTAATTGGCTTCTGTAAAATTGTAAATTGTCCCTAGTGTGTGTGTGTGTTGGATAATGTTAATGTACGGGGATCTCTGGTCGACGAGGACTCGGTGTGCCAAAGGGCCTGCTTCCACGCTGTATCTACAAACTAAACTACAGGGCATAGCTTTAAGTTTGAGAGCAGCAAAGTTTAAAGGAGATATCCGGAGCAAGTTTTTTTTTACACAGTGGCGGGTGCCTGGAACGAGCTGTCGGGGATGGTGGTGGCATCAGACACGACAGTGACATTTAAGAAGCTTTTGGGCAGGCACATGGATATGCAGGGATATGGATCGCATGCAGGCGAGGATATTCGTTTAACCTGGGATCATGTCCAGCACGTGTATTGTGGGCTGACGGACCTGTTCCTGTGCGGTAGTGTATTGTTCTATGTTCTACGTAAGTGCAGGATACCTGCCACCTGCCCACTCACACGTTGGCTTGGTGGTAAAGGATCTTTGTAGGCCTGATATAGTAGCAGAGTGCGCTCCAGTTTTGCATGTGCAATGTGGCAGATTGGAGGCAGACACAAAATGCTGGAGTAACTCAGCGGGGCCAGCAGCATCTCTGGAGAGAAGGAATGGGTGACGTTTCGGTTCGAGACCCTTCTTCAGACTGATGAACGGAGACAGTAAGACTGGTGGGGGAACTGGGAAGGGGGAGGGGGTGGAGAGAGAGGGAAAGCAAGGGTTTGTACCACTGTAGTGTGAGCTACACAAGCAAAATATGAGGTGTTGCTCCTCCAATTTGCACTGGGCCTCACTCTGACAATGGAGGAGGCCCAGGACAGATTGGGAATGGGGAGTTAAAGTGCTGAGCAGCCCGGAGATCAGGTAGGTTAAGACGGGCTGAGCATAGAAACATAGACAATAGGTGCAGGAGTAGGCCATTCAGCCCTTCGAGCCAGCACTGCCATTCAATATGATCATGGCTGATACTGTTCTGGCTTTTTCCCCATATCCCTTGATTCCGTGAGCCCTAAGAGCTAAAACTAAGTTTCTCTTGAAAGCGAGAGGTGTTCAGCAAAACGATCGCCGAGCCTGCGCTTGGCCTCGCCGGTGTACAGGAGCCCACACCTGGAACAGCGGATACAGTAGATGAGGTTGGAGGAGGTGCAGGTGAACCTCTGCCTCACCTGGAAAGACTGTTGTGGTCCTTGGATGGAGTCGGGAGGGGTTGGGGGGGGGTGTAAAAGGACAGGTGTTGCATCTCCTGCGGTTGCAGGTGAAAGTACCCGGGGAGGGGGTGGTTTGGGTGGGAAGGGACGAGTTGACCAGGGAGTTGCGGGGGGAATGGTCTCTGCGGAAAACAGAAAGGGGTGGAGATGGGAAGATGTGGCCAGTAGTGGGATCCCGTTGGAGGTGGCGAAAATGTTGAAGGATTATATGCTGTATGTGCCGTCTGATGGGGCGGGAGGTGAGGACAAGGGGGGACTCTGTCCTTGTTATGAATGGGGGGAGGGGGAGTAATAGCGGAACTGCGGGATATTGAGCAGACCTGAGTGAGAGCCTCATCTATTGCCCGTTTCTGAAAGAATGAGGACATCTCCGATGACCATGTATGGGAAAACCTCATCCTGGGCGTAGACGGAGGAATTGGGAGTGGGGAATAGAGTAGGGGATAAGCAGGGTGAGAAGAAGTATAGTCTCGATAGCTATGGGAGACAGTGGGTGTGTAATAGATAGAAACATAGAAATTAGGTGCAGGAGTAGGCCATTCGGCCCTTCGAGCCTGCACCATTCGCCATTCAATATGATCATGGCTGATCATCCAACTCAGTGTCCCGTACCTGCCTTCTCTCCATACCCCCTGATCCCTTTAGCCACAAGGGCCACATCTAACTCCCCCTTAAATATAGCCAATGAACTGTGGCCTCAACTACCTTCTGTGGCAGAGAATTCCAGAGATTCACCACTCTGGAATGTCGGCCAATAGTCCGTCTCCTGTGGCAGATTTGAGTATTGTGCTCGAGAGTTTAAGAAGGAGCCGCAGATGCTGGAAAATCCAAGGTAGACAAAAGTGCTGGAGAAACTCAACGGGTGCAGCAGCATCTATGGAGCGAAGGAAATGGGCGACGTTTCGTGCCAAAACCCTTCTTCAGACTGATGTGCTTCAGATTGTGTTCCATCAGCTGGAAGCGTGGTGAAAGGAATGATGCTTCACTGTGGGACAGAATCTGAGGAGTGACTGCTTGGTTGACCCTCGCAGGGGAAAGAGCCCCAGCATTGGTTTGGTTCCTGGCATCATAGAAACACCAGGTATAGAAGGCGGCCATTCTGCTTCAGCGCCTACGTGGGTCCTTTTAGCTGAAATGTCCGGTCCCCGTGATTGGAAATCCGTCTCTCCTGCTCTGTATTCTGTCAGGCACTTGGACAACCTGGCTTCAGATGATGCTACAGTGCTAACAAGCAGCAGCTTCCATATAACCATATAACGATATAACAATTACAGCACGGAAACAGGCCATCTCGGCCCTACAAGTCCGTGCCAAACAACTTTTTTTCCCCTTAGTCCCACCTGCCTGCACTCATACCATAACCCACCATTCCCTTCTCATCCATATGCCTATCCAATTTATTTTTAAATGATACCAACGAACCTGCCTCCACCACTTCCACTGGAAGCTCATTCCACACTGCCACCACTCTCTGCGTAAAGAAGCTTCCTTGCTTGTATTTAAATATCAGTTACAACACTCTAAATCCCAGGAGCAAGTAAAGTGATGGTGAAAAGAGGTAGCTTCTGACAGACTTGGCCCGACATCGATGTTCTTGGAAATTATTAACATATCCTTTTTGTCGGTTAGGGCGTGTCTGAAAATTTGGCTCCAGAATAAAGACTTTGTTCCCCCCCGGCACTCCCGAGTCCATGCCAACCAGCGATCACCCCGTACACTATCCTACGCACTAGGGATCATTAGTGACTTACCAAAGCCAGCGAACCTACAAATCTGTATGTCTTTGGAGTGTGGGAGGAAAACGGAGCAGCAGGAGAAATCCACAATGTGGTCATTGGGGGAATGTACTAGGGAACGTACAAACTCTGTACCGACCGCACCTGTAGTCAGGATCGAACCTACAACTCTACCACTGCGCCACTGCGCTGCCCAATGGATGGCCGTTTGTTTAGTGTACAAACCAACAGCTGCCTCTGGTATCGGTTACGTCAGCCACTTGTGGCATAACTCACAACGTGACAAACCCCAGAGTGACTGGACGCCCATTTTAAAACTCTTTGCCAAACAGCGAGATAAATCTACTGACTCCCTAATCACTTTATAGTAAATAAAATTCATTGCAAAAGGATTTGAGTATAGGAGCAGGGAGGTTCTACTGCAGTTGTACAGGGTCTTGGTGAGACCACACCTGGAGTATTGCGTACAGTTTTGGTCTCCAAATCTGAGGAAGGACATTGTTGCCATAGAGGGAGTGCAGAGACGGTTCACCAGACTGATTCCTGGGATGCCAGGACTGTCTTATGAAGAAAGACTGGATAGACTTGGTTTATACTCTCTAGAATTTAGGAGATTGAGAGGGGATCTTATAGAAACTTTACAAAATTCTTAAGGGGTTGGACATGCTAGATACAGGAAGATTGTTCCCGATGTTGGGGAAGTCCAGGACAAGGGGTCACAGCTTAAGGATAAGGGGGAAATCCTTGAAAACCGAGATGAGGAGAACTTTTTTCACACAGAGAGTGGTAAATCTCTGGAACTCTCTGCCACAGAGGGTAGTTGAGGCCAGTTCATTGGCTATATTTAAGAGGGAGTTAGATGTGGCCCTTGTGGCTAAGGGGATCATAGGGTATGGAGAGAAGGCAGGTACGGCATACTGAGTTGGATGATCAGCCATGATCATATTGAATGGCGGTGCAGGCTCGAATGGCCGAATGGCCTACTCCTGCACCTAATTTCTATGTTTCTATGTTTATAATTCTGTTCTATATGTTTATCCTTCCTATGCTTGCATGCAATGTTCTGACGTTGCTGTAATGTGGATTGAAACTATAGAGAATCCATGGAAGAACAAACAGCTGGAAAAACTCAGTAGGCCAAGCAGCATCTGCGGAGGGAAAGGGACTTGTAGTCATTGGAACAGAATTAAGCGATTTGGCCCATTGAGTCTACTCCACCATTCAGCCATGGCTGATCTACCTTTCCCTCTCAACCCCATCCTTCTGTCTTCTGACCGTAACCTATGATACCCTTCTAATCAAGTACCTGTCAATCTCTACTTTAAAAATTCCCAAACACTTGGTCTCCACAGCTGTCTGTGGCAATGAATTCCATACATTCACCACCTACTGGCTAAAGAAATGCTCTCATCTCCTTACTAAAGGCAGGTCTTTTTATTCTGAGGATGGGCTCTGGTCCTAGACACTTCATTAGTGGACACATCCTCTCCACATCCGCTCTATCCAGGCCTTCCAATTTTCAACGGGTCCAGGCCAGTCGTCAAATGCTCATCATAGGTTAACGCAATCATCCCCGGGATCATTCTCTCACCTCGTACCGGGTCTCCGGGACTGCTGTCAGGCAGCAACTCCACCTCTGTGCCACCCGTGCCGTTCAGATAATATCCTTTCTTCCTTGTGCTTCCAAACAATTGCCAACATTTTCAATGATTTGTCATTAAATACGCATCAGAAAATGCCAGCGGGAAAACTATCCTCTTTAATCTCCTAGCCTTGAATAGAACAGCAAGTTGTTGCCTTGTCCTTGCGACCAGGAAGATCTGAGAGTTAACCGAGTGCTATTGAAAAAGCAATTGTGTTTAAACATGCCAAAGATGAATTGTACAACCAGTTAAAGTGTCATAGACTAAATACAGCTCGTGTAATCCTGTTAGAATGTTAAACAAGATATACTTATTGCAGCTTCTTGTCGGTATCTTGTATTGGGGAAACAATCCCATCGAGGCCAATCTAAAATCAACCTTGTGTGCGGACACATCAGATCATCATGGCGTTAATGAAAGATGGCAGGGACCAATGGAATAATCTTTGGGGGTTCCGCTGCCCCTGAATCCGTGGATAAACCTGGGTTGTTTTCTGTGTAACAGGCAGTTGAGAAAAGACTTAATTGTGATGAATAATATCATTTTTTTTGTACCTGATTGAACTCACCTTAGTTAAGGTGAATTAAATTTATAAGGAGCTCAGACAGTGTAAACAGGAAAGGCCGTTTTAGTTTAGAGATACTGTGTGGAAACAGGCCCTTCGGCCCACCGAGACCACACCGACCACACGATAACACTATCCTACACACATTAGGGACAACTTACACTTATAAGCCAATTAACCTACAAACCTGTACGTCTTTGGAGTGGGGGAGGAAACTAAAGATCGCTGAGAAAACCCGGGGAGAATGTACAAACTCCATACAGACAACACCCGTAGTCGGGATTGAACCCAGGTGTCCAGCGCTGCTAGTGCTGTAAGGCAGCAACTCTACTGAGGGCTGCCAGCGTTGAATCTCCACCCAGCGCCGCCTGTGGTCTTCGGGAGCCGTTGACTCTGGTAGGAGGTGGCCGATTCGGATGTCTAAGCCGCTGAGGATGTCCTCCAGTCCTGAAGTCAGAATACCGTCACCCCGGCGAGCGGACCTGAACATCGGGCCGCCCGTAGCGGCAACGGGGGGGGGGGTTCGGGAGCCCCCCGACCACGGGAGGACAACACAGGACGACGACTGAATTTTGGAGCCTTCCCTCACAGTGGGAAACTTTGATCCCTCTATGTGGGGATGTCTGTGTTAAACACTACCGTGTGCTGTGCTCTTTATTATTCGTATGGCTGTATGGCGACCACACATTTCACTGTTGCAATTGCTACATGTGACAAATAAATGTATCTTGTACCGATGTGCTGCCATGTCGCCCTAATTTCCGTTAGTGCAGTTATAAAAAAAATAACGTTACAATATTGGGGGAAAGTTTTTTTCCAATCTATTCAAGTTGAAGTTTACATTTAGTGCCACTGTACCATTTGGTACAGTGAGATGTGGGTTGCTGTACAGCCATACAAATAAACAGAACACAACACACGATAGAATTTAACATGTACATCCCCACACAGCGGAATCAACGTTTCCCACTGTGAGGGAAGGAAATGATCTATCAGTTGTGATTAGTTGTGACCCAGAGCTCATCGCCTGAAAGGGTTGACCCTTTACAGGAAGAACTAGCGCCCATTGAGCTGTGGAGTACAGGAGGGAACCATTTGGTAATTCATTTGATAAGTGATAGGAGCAGAATTAGGCCATTTGGCCCATCAAGTCTACTCTGCCATTCAATCATGTCTGATCTATCTCTCCCTCCTAACCCCATTCTCCTGCCTTCTCCCCATAGCCCCTGACAGACATACTAATTAAGAATCTATCTATCTCTGCCTTAAAAATATCCATTGTCTTGGCCTCCACAGCCTTCTGTGGCTATGAATTCCACAGATTCACCACCCTCTGACTAAAATAATTCCTCATCACCTTGCTAAAGGAACGTCCTTTAATTCTGAGGCTATGACCTCCAGTCCTAGACTCCCCCACTAGTGGAAACATCCTCTCCACATCCACTCTATCCAGGTCTTTCACTATTCGGTAAGTTTCAATAGGGTACCCGCTCATCCTTTAATCTAAACTCTAGCGAGTACAAGGCCAGTGCCGTCAAACGCTCATCATATGTCCACCCGCTCATTCCTGGGATCATTCTCGTAAACCTCCTCTGGACCCTCTCCAGTGCCAGCACATCCTTGTAATGTCCCTGAGCATGTGCTCAACCCTACAGGAGTTCACTTGTAGCCTTGAGCTCTCTCCTCGGATTACTTCCGTAAGTACTGCGTTGAACTTTAATATTCATTCCTGAGAATGAAATGCTGCCCTGCCTGTTATGCATTTTCCTTTTTGTTTTGTTTTAAACTGCTGAGTTTAAAGTGGCCTTCAATTCACACACTCTGAAGCCTGTTTTGTTCAATAAACTTGTAACAAGATCTCAGTCTTGAACGTATTATTGGATACGTATTATTTTAGTTAGGGTTCATTTTTAAATGTTAGATAAAAAGCTTGTTCTAACAATTTTGCTGGGGCATCTATTGTGTGTAGTGATTCAATTTCCCTCTGTGTGTGTGTGTGTGTGTGTGTGTGTGTGTGTGTGTGGTTGTCAGTGTGTGTGTGTGTGTGTGTGGTTGTCAGTGTGTGTGTGTGTGTGTGTGGTGTCTAGGCTAACATCTGCAGCATTAGCTTTAAAAGATTTCCTGGCCTCGGTTTATAAGATTAATCCATTTAGGGGGCGACCCATAATATCTTGGCTCTGGACACTCATGTGTTGTTACAGTTTGCAGCAGATATGCTCTTAGAATAAAGGGGAGGTCATTTAAGACTGAGGTGAGAAAAAAAACATTTTCACCCAGAGAGTTGTGAATTTATGGAATTCCCTGCCACAGAGGGCAGTGGAGGCCAAATCACTGGATGGATTTAAGAGAGAGTTAGATGGAGCTCTAGGGGCTAGTGGAATCAAGGGATATGGGGAGAAGGCAGGCACGGGTTATTGATAAGGGGCGATCAGCCATGATCACAATGAATGGCGGTGCTGGCTCGAAGGGCCGAATGGCCTCCTACACCTATTTTCTATGTTTCTATGTTTCTAGATAGAATCACTGAGAGTGCACCATTGGAGGAGACTATGGCTATGGTGGATTTTTAGTGTAGTCATCTCGTCAGTCTACTTTCTGCCGCCTTCAAGTTTAGTTTCAATTTGTTTTGTTTTAGTTTAGAGAAGCGGCGCAGAAACATGGCCTTCGGCCCACCGAGTCCGTGCTAACTTACAAAATTCTTAAAGTGTTGGACAGGCTAGATGCAGGAAGATTGTTCCCGATGTTGGGGAAGTCCAGGACAAGGGGTCACAGCTTAAGGATAAAGGGGAAATCCTTTAAAACCGAGATGAGGAAAACTTTTTTCACACAGAGAAGTGGTGAATCTCTGGAATTCTCTGCCACAGAAGGTAGTTGAGGCCACAGTTCATTGGCTATATTTAAGAGGGAGTTAGATGTGGCCCTTGTGGCTAAAGGGATCGGGGGGTATGGAGAGGGAAGGCAGGTACGGGATACTGAGTTGGATGATCAGCCATGATCATATTGAATGGCAGTGCAGGCTCGAAGGGCCGAATGGCCTACTCCTGCACCTATTTTCTATGTTTCTATATTTCTATGTAACTAGCGTTAACACTATCCTATACGCACTAAGGACAATTTACAATGTTTACCAAGCCATTTAGTGTATAAACCAGTACGCCTTTGGAGTGTGGGAGGAAACTAGAGCTTGCGGAGAAAACCCATGCAAGGGAAAATGTACAAACTCCGTACGGAGAGCACCAGCAGTCAGGATGGAACTTGGGGCCCCTGGAGCGCTGTAAGGCAGCAACTCTACTGCTGCACCACCGTGCCGCCCAAAACATTATTTTTGAAAATGTTGTTACTCTTGCCACTTTTTTCCCATTCATCCCCCTTTCTTCCAACGAGACACAAAATACTAACCACCTATGGCACATCTGGTTCTTTTGTACATCACCTTTGCTTAGATCTGGAGGTTGTGCCGTCGATGAAAGGCATTACAATGATGAAATTGGCTTAAGAATACAAGATCAGGAATAGGACATAAGGTCGCACAAACCTACAGTAGGATCTTTGTCACCCCCAACGTTCCACAGTCAGTCCACCTTTGCTTTGAATATTCTTACTGATTTTGCACCTGTAGCTCGCAATGGGATAGAGTAGGTCCAAAGAGTACAACCCTTTGAGTGAAGAAATTCTTCCATCCTTCAGCCTTAAAGGGGTATTATTTTGCCATGGAATCCTGCAGCACAGAAAGAGGCCCTTCGGCCCAACTGTACATTCACCCTATCAATTCCCCTCATGTCCTGTGCATTCACCCAATCAGTTTTCCTGAGACACTGCCCCATTGTTCTGGAAACATCATCACAGCATCTTCCGTATCACATCCACAAGGTACAGTATAAGATGTACCATCTGCTAACTTTCTCCTTACTAGACAACCTATCCAATCAATCTACTGAACATTCTCTGTGCTGCCCTGAATGGAATAGATCTTTAAATATGGACACCATATCTACACATAGGAGTCAGTTGATCACAGTTAATTGGGAGTTGTAGTGAGACTCCGACTATAAAGGTCATTGGCATTGAATAATAAAATGATCCCATGTAAGTTACGTTGAGCTATTGGATCCAAGCTGGTCAACAAATATTTCTCCATTTTAAGAAATTACACAAATCTTCTGTAAGTTTTTATTGAATCTGTGTCAGCAACTTCTCGTTTTAATAATTCTCCATTTTTTGAATATATTGCCTTTTGATTAGTTTTCATTTGCAGGCCAATGTTTCAATCCTCTTACTCTGCACATATTTGCTATAATTGGATTCTTAGTTAATGGCATTGTAACTAAATCGGACGAAGTTTGTTGATTAGATGCTGTTGCATAAATCATGGCTTCGAGAGAATTGGAGTTTTCAAATACTTGTTGACCCAGTTACAGATTAATCAAGAGCTCTTCACATACTGCTTAAGTGTCACATGTTTCAGTGTTGGCATTTATTCAATATTACTACATTACTCAACTTGTGCACGCTACATGTAATTGAAAATGGGGCAGTACAGCATGGTCCAGTGACTGGGTTCAGTTCTGACCTCCAGTGCTGCCTTTGTTGAGTTTGCACATCCTCCCTCTGACTGAATGGGTTTCCCTCAGATGTTTCAGCTTCCTACCCTGTCCCAAGCATGTGCTGAAGATGGATACAAAATGCAGGGATTAACTCAACGTGGAGAAAAGGAATAGGTGACGTTTTGGGTCAGAACCCTTCTTCAGACCCTCTCCTCCTGAGATGCAGGTGGACCCTCTGAGTTACTCCAACATTTTGTGTCTATTTGTGCATCTGCACTTCCTTCCTAACCACGAATGTGCTTGCTGGAGGGCAAACCGACTGCTGTGTAGTTGGCTGTTGGGCTAATCAAGGGCTATCAATGGGCATGAGTGACACAATAGGCTACAGGAAATAAGTCTGGAAAATGAATGGTTGGAAAAATGGCATAGACTTGATGGGCTGAATGACACTTGTCTATGTCATAAAGAAATACAAAGTTGACAGAACTACCCTCTCAGACAGAACCAATCTCGTGACTCTATGGTGCAAGGAATTAAATGCAGAATATGTTTCATGTAGCAGACTGCACATGTCGACAAGTAACAGTTGTCCCGTTTCAGCTTATTTTCCATCATTTTGTTTGCCCTGAATCAGACCAGATGACCAGATGCCATAGCAAATGGCCTGGTAGTTGGGGCACAAGGGTTATTTTTTTTCCTCTTCAACTTCCCAGCTTCAATAGAAAGCATTCTACAAATGAAAATAGTTTTAACTGAACAAGATCGATTTTGTGAAGTTCTGCTTTGTACTGAAGTAATACCTTTTACTTTTCGGCCAAATTGTGTTCAATGCAATTGCGTAGCAGTCAGGAAATGAAGATACAAATCTGAAGCATTATTTAATAATCGAGTCATGAGTGTTTTATTGTCATATGTCCTGAAAACGGAAACATTAAATTCTTACTTGCTGGGTTAGTTTAAATGCTTTAATTAAATAACATTTTCAACTAGCTTTCAACTTAATTCTGTTAAATGTCTTGCAGTTAATTTGAGCATTTCTCTGCTTTAATGCTTTAATTTCATTTCCAAATTATACCAGTTCCTGAAGGCCAATTAGTTTAATTCTGTTATCAAATAATTCTTAATTGTCAGCTTGTTTATCTAATGAATGCAATACTCTTATTCTTGCAATGAGAGAGAGTTAGATTTAGCTCTTAGAGCTAAGGGAATCAAGGGATATGGGGAAAAAGCAAGAGCGGGGTACTGATTTTGGATGATCAGCCATGATCATATTGAATGGCGGTGCTGGCTCGAAGGGCCGAATGGCCTTTTCTATGTTTCTTAGTGGATTGGAATAGAGCATTCCAATCCACTAAGAAACATAGAAAACGCCATGCTCAATTCTGTTGGAGATTGTTGTACTTTTAAGCCTTCCATGCAGTCTCTACTCTTAAAGTTTGCTTTCTGAACTGGGTTTAGTGTAGAGATGCAGCGCAGAAACAGGTCCTTCAATCCAGCGAGTCCACACCGACCAGCAATGTCTGTTCATTTGCACTATCCTTCACACTAGGGACAATTTACAATTTTTACAAAAGCAAAATTAGCCTACAAAACTGGACGTCTTTTTCGATTGTGGGGGGGGGGGGGGGGGGGGGGGGGGGGGGGGGGGGGGGGGGGGGGGGGTGAGTGGGGGGGGGGGGGGGGCACACCAGGGAAAATCCATGTGGTCACGGGGGAGAACGTACAAACTCTGTACAGACGGCACCCTGCGTATGGCTTGCACAGCCTAAAGTTGGAGGTCAACTTGTTCTGTTTGATCTATTTGTTTGTGCACTTCAGGTTAATTGCATTAGTGGAAACAGGGTGGACCACATGAAGGTTGCAATCTCCCACCCCTAACCCGACTCTCCCATATTCCAAAGATCAATCCATCTTGATCTTGAAAGTTCTCACTATGACTCGGCCTCAGTACTCTCTGAAAGAATTGTACTCCTACAGAAGACTCCATCTTAAGCAGCTGACCCCTTTTCCAGATATTCCTTATTTTTTTTGCTACAATTCACACTGAACGCTTAAGTTGTGTTTCTGTTCCTGTTCCTTTCTATCAGAGTGGCAAACGGGTAAAGATGACCATCTAGGAAGTCGACTAAGAAATGGTATAAACTTTCATTCGCACATGGACCTCCAAGGCAACAACTGAATATTGAAGCACATGTTGTATCATCGCAATTTGGAAAATAATATTTATTTAAGGTCCACCCATAGTTATTGGTATATTTTTAGTTTAGTTAGAGATACAGAGCGGAAACAGGCCCTTCGGCCCACCGGGTCCGCTCCGACCAACATATTAACACTATCCGACACACACGAAAGACAATTTTTACATTTACCAAGCCAATTTACCTACATATCTGTACGTCTTTGGAGTTTGGGAGGAAACCGATGATCTCAGAGAAAACCTATGCGGTCACGGGGAGAACGTACAAACTCCATACAAACAGCGCCCGTTGTCGGGATCGAACCCGGGTCTCTGGCGCTGCAAGCACTGTAAGGCAGCAACTCTACTGCTGCTCCACCATGCTGCCACATCTCAATGCTCATATGGTTAGATTGTTACACTTTAGTTGTGGGCTGAGGAAAGCCAGGTACAATACACACATCTCTTCGTTAGAGAAAGAGATAGAAGATTGCCAGAGGCAGGTCCAATTTTGGACCATTTAAAGAGAATCAGAGCAGGGAATGATCTCCCTTCATTTCCTATCAGTTGAAGATGCAACAACCATTTTCGTTTAATTTCAAGATACATTGCGGAGACTGGCCCTATGGCCCACCGAGTCCGCACCTACCAGCGATTCCCGGAACTAGGGACAATTTACAATTTACAATTAACCTCCAAACCTGCAGGTATTTGGAGTGTGGAATGAAACCGGAGCTCCCACTGTGCCACCATGCCGCCCTATTCTTGCCATTGTTGGAGCATGATATATATTCTTTAAAGCTTGATTGATCTCTCCTGAAAGCTTGACTACCAATAACTGACCTGTATTGGGATCAACCTTTCACCTCTTGCCATAACTGTGATGAACACCAGTGAGGAGACATTGAGGCACCAGGAACTGCAAATGCTGGAATCTTCAGCTAAACGCAAAGTGATGGAGGAACACAGTAGGTCGGGCAGTATCTGTGGATGGAATGGACAGGTGACATCTTGGGTTGTGATCCTCCTCCTTACTGATCCCAGTGGAAGTGAGGGGGGGGGGGGGACTTTGTAAAGAGAGGTGGGAGGGGACAAAGCCCTCAAGTAATAGGTGGATACACATTGGGGGGGAAGAGATTGGAAGATAGGTGGAGAGAGATGGGAGTTGGGATAAATTGTTGTCTGGGAGAAAAATCTGATTCCTGCCCATTTTAGATGCCAAGTTTGTGCTACATGTCAATTTGCTCACCAAAGGTTAATTGTGATCAATGGTTTAGGCGATTGGGCCACTGGAGTTTGTATTGGTGCTGTGTCATCTGAGCCCCAGCAAAATGTTAATGCGTTGGGAAGGAAGAGAATAGGTTGGCGATCAAACGGGTTTATTCCCATCAAGCTGGAATATTGCTGTGCCGCTATGGAACTGCGTGGAATAGAAGGCAATAAATGAGCCGTTCTCACAAGTGCGTTAGCGAAGCTGTGTTCAGAGTGAATGGAGTTTGTGATGGATCATACAGCAGATGTGTGTGCATTCATCTGGAACTCGGATTCATTTTCCCTGAGGGAGTGAGATGTTGCATTGAGTTAGAATATTGCTCTTTCACCCTGCAGACTTGGAATTCATCCCAGACTATTGGGATAAAAGCTTAAAAGATTTGGGGATTGCATTGTGCAGTCAGACTTAGACTCAACTCCAGTATAATTCCAACATGGTTTGTATCAGTTGTAACTAAAGATCGGTGCAGCACAAAATATAAGAGTGAGGAGAGGTCCAATTATTCTAACACGGTTCAATCTTCAGAGACCAGATCTCGGCGCTTCATTATGTGAATTATGTACCATAGAAACATAGAAAATAGGTGCAGGAGTAGGCCATTCGGCCCATCGAGCCTGCACCGCCGTTCAATATGATCATGGCTGATCATCCAACTCAGTATCCTGTACCTGCCTTCTCTCCATACCCCCTGATCCCATTAGCCACAAGGGCCACATCTAACTCCCTCTTAAATATAGCCAATGAACTGGCCTCAACTACCTTCTGTGGCAGAGAACTCCAGAGATTCACCACTCTATGTGAAAAATGTTTTCCTCATCTCGGTCCTAAAAGAATTCCCCCTTATCCTTATACTGTGACCCCTTGTTCTGGATGTTCAATTATTGGTCTATCCCTTTAAGCTATCATTTTGAAATCAAATTCCAGAAAAGTCTGAAAACTATCATCTATTTGCACTATTTAAAATTAAAGATGTCGATTTTTTTTTTTGCATTAATACCTTTTCCCCCCACTGTCTTGGATCATTTATAATGTGCTCCTGTGTTGAATGAGTCTATGTGTCTGCAATGCTGCTGCAAGCAAGAGTTCTCATTGTACTTGCACCTGATAATAAATACTTGACAATAAACACTAAGAGTAAAGCGAGAAGCTTTCTAGAACCAGTTACAATTTATGTGGCACAGCCATTAGCAGTAGTGAAAAAGGACACAAAGTGGTGGTGTAACTCAGTGGGTCAGGCAGCATCCCTGGAGATCATGGAGGGGTGATGCTTCGGGTCAGAACTCCTCCTCAGACTGTTGACTCGGTCTGAAGGATCCCAACCTCAGGCTGAAGAAGGGTCCCGACCCAAAGCATCACCCATCCACTGGCTCCCAACTTGACGGGTACATCATTTTAGGAACAAACGCAATCAATGTGCATCAAAAATGAATCTATACTTGCTTACTTTTTAAAATAAAATTATTGCATCACTCTATCCTACTTGGCCATTGATTGTTCAAGAGAATGGTGCTTTGTGGCATGCACTGAATTATATGGGAGATATCAGCATATTTATTGAATGGAGTAAGATGGCATTGTCTGCGACTGGGTTGGCAGTGTATGGTTTCACTGCTACTTGTCAGACTGGAACAGGAAGCCTTTACCCCTCGTGGGACCAGGAATTAAGTTAAACCCTCCTTGAAGTGCTTCTGATCTGATCAATCAGCTTGGATGAAAACTGGAATTTTCCTGGTCGGAATAGCTCGGCTGTTAAGTTGCTTGTTTGCTAGTTGCACGGGAAATATCCTTTGCCGAAAAAGAACATTGCAATTTCATGGGGGCTCAGTCGTACCACTCCTGTTGAATTTACAAAAATCAACAAATAATCATTGTTAGAGGAATTAAATGTCTTGCACTTAATTCCTGCTTGTTTTCTTATTTGTTCTCCAGATATGGATGACATTTTGGTTTATCTACGATGCCCTAAGAGATGGTGGGTTTATGCTATGTCGTGGCTGCTTTATAATTGAGCCAGGGAGGACATTAACATAGAAACATAGAAATTAGGTGCAGGAGTAGGCCATTCGGCCCTTCGAGCCTGCACCGCCATTCAATATGATCATGGCTGATAATCCAACTCAGTATCCTGTACCTGCCTTCTCTCCATACCCCCTGATCCCTTTAGCCACAAGGGCCACATCTAACTCCCTCTTAAATATAGCCAATGAACTGGCCTCAACTAGTAAAGTCAAGTCAAGTCAAGTCAAGTTAAGTTTATTTGTCACATACACATACGAAATGTGCAGTGAAATGAAAGTAGCAATGCTCGCGGACTTTTGTGCAAAAGACAAACAACAAAACAACCAAACAAATTATAAACACAATCATAACACACAGATTATTTTACATAATAAATAATGGAAGGAAAAACTACCTTCTGTGGCAGAGAATTCCAGAGATTCACCACTCTCTGTGTGAAAAATGTTTTCCTCATCTCAGTCCTAAAAGATTTCCCCCTTATCCTTAAACTGTGACCCCTTGTTCTGGACTTCCCCAACATCGGGAACAATCTTCCTGCATCTAGCCTGTCCAACCCCTTAAGAATTTTGTAAGTTTCTATAAGATCCCCCCTCAATCTTCTAAATTCTAGTGAGTACAAGCCGAGTCTATCCAGTCTTTCTTCATATGAAAGTCCTGACATCCCAGGAATCAGTCTGGTGAACCTTCTCTGTACTCCCTCTATGGCAACAATGTCTTTCATCAGATTAGGAGACCAAAACTGTACGCAATACTCCAGGTGTGGTCTCACCAAGACCCTGTACAACTGCAGTAGAAGATTAATAGTCAGCCATAGCCATGGAGTGTTGGATAAATGTATAGTGAGCCAGTTTACATTTTATTACAATCCAGCAGCCTCCAATGCAATTAAAGCAGAAACTGATGAAATACTTGGGTCAGGCAGCCATCAGTGTAGAGATAAACGTGGTTAATGTTTCCAGTCCAGTGAAAAATCATTAGTCTGAAACCTTAACTCTCTTTCGCTCTCCAAGATGATGCTTGACCCGCTGAAAGCTCCCAGCATTTTGTTTTTACTTAAAATCTCAAGGATCTGCAGCTTTTGTGTGTCGATTGATCAAACTGCATTAGGATGGATGGGTACTTGATGGTTGGCAATGACATGGTGGGCCAAAGTAGCTTTCCATTCTGTATGATTCCATATTCCTTTTTGTATTGACCCTTAATCCAATCTGAATCCAATAAACTGAGTTATAATTGGAGGCCCAGTCAGGAACTTCCTGTCCCCTTACTCCAGTTGGATAACCAAGCTGAAGAGTTGGCGTGGAGGCTCCAGAGAAGATTATTCCTTGGATTTAAAGGGCATGTTGGTCTCAGTCTGTGCAGATAAGTTTCTTGACTGAGCAACTGAGGAAAATTAGACACGGCCAATTGAGAGGGACGCCTATTAAGTTTAGTGTCATTTAGTTTATTGTCGTGTGTACCGAGGTACAGTGAAAAGTGTCTGTTGTGTGCTATCCTATTAATGGGCAAGCGATATTTATTTGCAATAAAATCAATGATCACAATGCTTATACCATTTAGCAGACTGAGCATTCCTTTACTCTCCCCCCGCCCTCCACCTGTATCCCTGGTTTCCCTCTTGGCAACTCTTGAGAATTTCCTTGATATCCTTGGCTCCCTTTCTTTCTTTCCTTCTTCCTATGCTGTTCTGGTTTGTGTTCTGGTTACCCAATGGTAACAAGTGGAAATGTTCCTCCTGCACGTCTGCTGGGTTCAGTTGCAACAGATCTATGTGTGATACTTCCCACTGGACCAGCCTTGTATTTCTGGTCATCCAAATTTCCTTGCCACCCCCTTTATTTTCAGATGATTTTCCAACTCATTCTCGCTAACCATATAATTCCCCACGACGTTTTGAAATCGGCCCTCTCCACCTTTAATGAGAACAGCAATCTTGAGTTTTCTGTTCTTTAGAGCAGGGCAACACTGTGATGTGGCAGATAATCCACTGCCACTTAGCTCCTGTGACCCACGGCTGGAGTGGTAGAGTAATTCAGCCCTTTGGCCCAAGTTGTCCAACTGAACCACAATGGCCAAGAAGGCACAACAATGCCTCTACTTCTTTCGAGGACTAACAAAAGTTGGCTTGGATATCAATTTCCCCCCACAGATGCACCATGGAAAGTGTCCTGTCGGAATGTATCACAGGTTGGTTTGGCAATTACTCTGCCCAAGACTGCAGGAAGTGGCAGAGAGTTATGATTGCAGCCCAGTACATCATATATATTGGCCCCGCCCCCCCACTGTTCCCCCCCCCCCCCCCCCCCCCCCCCCCCCCCCCCCCCTCCCCCCCGTCTCCCCCACACACCGTCCCCATCCCCCTCCACCCCGCCCCCCCTCCCCAATTTTCATGCAGGGGTTTGTGAAAACTGTAAGGGTAATTGTCCATTGCTTCAACAGCTGGGAAAGCAGGGGTCGCCTGTATAAGACCAAAGTATTCGAGGCAACTTGGCACAAACCAACTGCAGAAGCAATGACCTGTCTCAGTCCTGAGAACAGATCAAATTGGAATGTTGCAGCTCCAACTTTAGCATCTGTCCATAATTGTCCCCCCTCAATGTGTCGTTCCCTTAACGATCTGTGTCTGCTCTTTTGTAATATTTAAGTATTTGTATAAATGGTAAATGGTACGGAACAGTGAAACTGGTCCAAAGTATTTGCTGGGCTGAGCCACAATAAAAGGCACAGGTCCACAGTGTATATATTGACGTGGAATCTTTGCTCACCTGCCGGTTTATGAGCATTACTTCATTGGTTCCTGTTGTTCAGTTATTTTGTTTCGACCGGTCTACTGCGGAGTTGGATGATAACCAGAGCTATTAAGCAGAATGCCACAACCTTTGGTCAATAAAGGCGAGCCCAATCAGAGCGAGTACAAGCAGGTTGCCAGAAAGCTTTCTCTTTTAGTGGCTGTCTAGAGATGTTGTCACAGCTGACTCTGTCTAAACCACAATGCGCCTATTGTTTGTGCAATATTAAACTAGCAAAAAAGGTTCATGAGATACTGCTGCTGCATTCTCAAAAGGCTCATTTTAATTTTGTTCCATTTCTTAAGGCCACACGGTGGCACAGTGGTAGAGTTGCCACCTTACAGTGCCAGGGACCCGGGTTTGACCCTGACTATGGGTAGAGTTGCCACCTTACAGTGCCAGGGACCCGGGTTGGACCCTGACTATGGGTAGAGTTGCCACCTTACAGTGCCAGGGACCCGGGTTTGACCCTGACTATGGGTAGAGTTGCCACCTTACAGTGCCAGGGACCCGGGTTCGATCCTGACTATGGGTAGAGTTGCCACCTTTCTCACTCCCAAACAAGGGACAAAATACGAGACAAATTCCCGACGGCAATTCGTTGACCGACTTGGCGGTGGCTGGGTGTAATGGTGAGTTGGCCCCGGGTGCTGGACTACACACAAAGCCCAGCCGGCAGGCCAGCTGAGGAGTTTAGGCCCGTGCGAGGTCGCACGCAAAGTCTGGCACCCCGTCCAAAATCATGAATCAATGATTGGCCATGGGAAGGAGGGGTGGTGGTGTTGGCGGTAAGCGAAGGTCGGACAGCTGGCCGGGTTGCTGCTGCACTCCACGGGCTGCACTACGTCGGGTCTGGTGAGGCGGGGCCGGAAACGGCACTCCGACCCGACAGTCCCCTCGATCCGAGTAATAGCAGTCAAATACGGGATAAGGGCTTTCCCACACGGGACAAACCAATTTAGCCCAATACACGGGATGTCCCGGCTAATACGGGACCAAGGTTGCCTCTGTATGGAGTTTGTAGGTTCTCCCTGTGACCTGTGATCTCCAGTTTCCTCCCACATTCCAAAGACATACAGGTTTATAGGTTCACAAAAAGGCTGGAGAAACTCAGCGGGTGCAGCAGCATCGATGGAGTGAAGGAAATAGGCAACGTTTGGGGCCGAAACCCTTGTTCAGAGTGAGCGATGGCAGGGGTGGCGTGGGAACAAGAAAGGAAAAAGGAGGAGGAGCCCGAAGGCTGGGGGATGGGAGGAGACAGCAGGGGGACTGAGGAAGGGGAGGAGACAGCAAGGACTAATAAAATTGGGAGAATTCGATGTTCATGCCCCCAGGACTCCCCAAACTGAATATGAGGTGCTGTTCCTCCAATTACCGGTGCTGCTCGCTGTGGCCATGGAGGAGACCCAGGACAGAGAGGTCGGAGGTGGAGTGGGAGGGGGAGTTGAAGTGCTGAGCCACCGGGAGGTCAGCTTGGTTATTGCGGACCGAGCGGAGGTGTTCGGCGAAACGATCGCCCAACCTCCGCTTGGTCTCACCGATATAGATCTGCTGACATCTAGCAAGGTTTGTAGGTTAATTGGTGCGGCACAATTGTAAAGTGTCCCCAGTGTGTGGCGATTATTGCTAATATGCGGGGATCGCAGGTCGTCACGGACGCGGTGGGCCGGAGGGCCTGTTTCCATGCTGTATCTCTAATTTTCTCTGTGCCTTCTCTTTCTTGTTCGGAGTTCAGTTGGCAAAGGCAAGTCCAGCCAGGCAGCTTGGCATTGCTGTCTATGTTCCCAGCCTGGTCCTGTGCAAGTATTGGGGATCAGCGAAGGCAAGCTTGAAGCCTAATAGTCTTGGCTATCCAGGAGTAGCCAGGAGATGGAAAGAATACTGGGCTGCTGGGCTGCTACATGCCAGCATTGTGTTTCAGTATGTGTAGGGAGGAACTGCAGATGCTGGTTTGAATGAAGACGGACAGGAAAAAGCAGGTGTAACTCAGCGGGTCAGGCAGCATCTCTGGAGAAAAGGAATAGGTGATGATTGGGGGTAGACAAAAATGCTGGAGTAACTCAGCGGGTGCAGCA
This sequence comes from Leucoraja erinaceus, assembly GCF_028641065.1. Taxonomy (NCBI): domain Eukaryota; kingdom Metazoa; phylum Chordata; class Chondrichthyes; order Rajiformes; family Rajidae; genus Leucoraja; species Leucoraja erinaceus. The sequence goes on along the minus strand of NC_073385.1, from coordinate 1,397,819 downwards.
GCATCTATGGAGCAGAGGAAATAGGCAACGTTTCGGGCCGAAACCCTGAAGGAAATAGGCAACGTTTCGGGCCGAAACCCGTAAGGGTTTCGGGCCGAAACGTCGCCTATTTCCTTCGCTCCATAGATGCTGCTGCACCCGCTGAGTTCCTCCAGCATTTTTGTGTCTGTATTTGGTTTCTGTATGGTCTATAGTAAGTCAGGTGATATCTTACTGCTCAAACATTTCGCACAGAACCTCGATTGTTCCGTCAGAGAGGAAAAGGTAGCAAAGAATTACAGGGGCTTTCCCCATGACACTAGTTTAGTGTTTTATTGTCATCTGTAAAGTGAAAAGCGAAAAGCTTCTGTTTGCATGCTATCCAGTCAAAGAATACACTATACATGAATACACCAAAAAACAGTATATGAATGGGGCCATTCACAAGGTACAGGTAATGGATACAGGGCCAGGTATAACATTAAAATCCTATATCGCCTGATTAAAGAAAGTCTCCAATTAATTGCGTACAGTTTTGGTACGCAATTAAATTGACAATTAAATTGACTCTTGACTCTTGACTCAATGAGTAGATGGGAGGACAGGGCCAGACTCTAGCTGATGAGTGGACTGTTCATTTTCCTGATAGAAACATAGAAACATAGAAAATAGGTGCAGGTGTAGGCCATTCGGCCCTTCGAGCCTGCACCGCCATTCAATATCTTAGCTGATCATCCAACTCAGTATCCTGTTCCTGCCTTCTCTCCATACCCCCTGATCCCTTTAGCCACAAGGGCCACATCTAACTCCCTCTTAAATATAGCCAATGAACTGGCCTCAACTACCCTCTGTGGCAGAGAATTCCAGAGATTCACCACTCTCTGTGTGAAAAAAGTTTTCCTCATCTCGGTCCTAAAAGATTTCCCCCTTATCCTTAAACTATGACCCCTTGTTTCTGGACTTCCCCAACATCGGGAACAATCTTCCTGCATCTAGCCTGTCCAACCCCTTAAGAATTTTGTAAGTTTCTATAAGATCCCCTCTCAATCTTCTAAATTCTAGCGAGTACAAGCCGAGTCTATCCAGTCTTTCTTCATATGAAAGTCCTGACATCCCAGGAATCAGTCCGGTGAACCTTCTCTGTACGCCCTCTATGGCAAGAATGTCTTTCCTCAGATTAGGAGACCAAAACTGTACGCAACACTCCAGGTGTGGTCTTACCAAGACCCTGTACAACTGCAGTAGAACCTCCCTGCTCCTATACTCAAATCCTGATAACAGCTGGGAAGAAACGGTCCCTGAATCTGGAGGTATTCGTTTTGAAACTTCTGTACCTCCCGCCTGATAGGAGAGGGGAGAAGACCAAGTCTGGTCCTCGATTTTGCTGGTGGCCGTGCCGAGGCAGTGTGAAGTGTAGATGAAGCCAATGGAGGCATTTGTCTTCACACATTGCTCAAAGTAAAACCCAATCATAACCCACAAAATTGGGGATGAGTTGCAGTTTGAGAAGTCTGTTTTGTTTTGAACTTTACAAATCCCCTTTTGTGTTTGGTTTATTTTTTTACCAGTGCTTTCTCTGTAGCTGTAACTCTGGTTCTGTGCTCTGGTTGTTTTTTCTCATTGCACTGACTGAGCCAATTAACCTATGTACATACCTGTACGTCTTTGGAGTGTGGGAGGAAACCGATTATCACGGAAAAAACCCACGCGGTCACGGGGAGAACGTACAAACTCCGTAAAGACAGCACCCGTAGTCGGGACCGAACCTGGGTCTCCGCCGCTGCAAGCTCCATAAACTAGCAATTCTATCGTTGTGCCATCGTGGCAGTCCCACATGGACGTTGATTTCTCTCATTTCAAGTCTCTCCTACATTTCCCCTATTTCCATACCTTCTCCCCCCCCTTCCCTCTCTCCCCCCCACCCCCTCCCCGTCCCCTCCCTCCCCACCCCTCCTCTCCCCCCCCCCTCTCTCCACCCCTCTCTCCCCCCCCCTCCCCCCCCCCCCCCCCTCTCCATCCCCCCTCCCCCCCCCACCCCCCCCCACCCCCACCCCCCCCCCCACCCCCCCCCCCCTCTCCCCCCCACCCCCTCTCCCCCACCCCTCTCCCCCCTCTCTCTCCCCCCCTCTCTCCCCCCCTCTCCCCTGCCCTCTTCCCCCCCCCCCCCTCTCCCCCACTCTCCCTCTCCCCACCCTTCTCTCCCCACCCCTCTCTTGGACCCACAATACCTCAACTCTGGTCAAGAAGGCTCACCAGCGTCTCTTCTTCCTGAGGAGACTGAAGAAGGTCCATCTGTCTCCTCAGATCCTGGTGAACTTCTACCGCTGCACCATCGAGAGCATCCTTACCACCTGCATCACAGTATGGTACTGCAACTGCTCTGTCTCCGACCGGAAGGCCTTGCAGAGGGTGGTGAAAATTGCCCAACGCATCACCGGTTCCTCGCTCCCCTCCATTGAGTCTGTCCAAAGCAAGCGCTGTCTGCGGAGGGCGCTCAGCATCGCCAAGGACTGCTCTCACACCAACCATGGACTGTTTACCCTCCTACCATCTGGGAGGCGCTACAGGTCTCTCTGTTGCCGAACCAGCAGGTCGAGGAACAGCTTCTTCCCGGCGGCTGTCACTCTACTAAACAACGTACCTCGGTGACTGCCAATCACCACCCCCCCCACCCCCCCCTGGACACTCCTCCCACAGGAAAAACACTATGACTGTATGCATGTAAATGGATTTATTTATTGAAATCATATGCTATGTCGCTCTTCCAGGGAGATGCTAACTGCATTTCGTTGTCTCTGTACTGTACACTGACAATGACAATTAAAGTTGAATCTGAATCTGAATCTGAAACCTGTACGTCGTTTGGAGTGTGGGAGGAAACCGGAGCACCCGGGGAAAACCCACGCGGTCACAGGGAGAACGTTTGTACGGACAGCACCCGTGGTCAGAATGGAGCCCGGGTCTCTGGTGCTATAAGGCAGCTGCTCTACCGCTGAGCCCCTGTTACTGTGGGCAACAAACTCAGCATGAAATCATGAAACCCTCAAGGCAAATGCCACTGTTGATTTAAAAGGACACACCTGCATTTATAAAGTCATTAATGGCTGTTGTCTTTCTCCTCATGGACACAATTAACAGATTGTCGATTTGTTAACACAGCAATATCATATTAATGAACATGACTCCTGTGGATAGAAATGTGGCCCGGTCAGGTTTACTGACCTAGGCCACATAGTAGTTACTGCTCTTTGTGCTCGAAATTAGTTTCCAGTGAATCCAAGAGGATATAATTACGGAAACTGAGTTCAGTGTGTAATTGCTAACCAGATTGTACATTTAACTGAAGCGATTAAAGATCACGCCACGGTGGCGCAGCTGTAGGGTTGCTCCCTTTGTCTCAAAACTAAACAAAATAAAAAATATATATATATATTTGCCCTAAAACATGCCAGAACTACTTTGTGTCCACTTGATGTCCCAATATTGTGTTGTATGAAGGACAGTTACATTCAGTTTTCTAACTCTGACGCAACAACAACAACCATTGTATAAAACAGCCAACATCTTTTCCAGCTAACCCACGTTTTGTTTTTGTTTCTTGGACCAAGTGTTGATTGCAGAAGAACTGCCACTGAGCTTACAATCAGATAGACACTATATGCAGGAATAACTCAGTGGGTCGGGCGGAATCTTGGCAGGAAATGGTTCGGTGACGGTTTGGGTTGGGACCTTTCCTCAGACAGACTATGGTGACTGGGGGAGGGGAATGCAAGGGTGGTTCCCTGATAGGCTAAGGATGGTGTGGCCCCATTGTTGTGAACTGTGGGACTGGTTCACCAGCTTTTAGTGGAGGAAGGGGGAGGAAACAGGGTGAGGGAGGGAAGTGTATGTAGACATTCTACACCCACCTGCCCCTCCAGTCTGAAGCAAAGATCCTATAACGAGCTAGGATCTTTGGCCTGAAGAAGTCTCCCGACCCAAAAGGTCACCTATCCATTTTCTCCAGAGGTGCTGCCTGATCCGCTGAGTCACTCCAGCACTTTGTGTCCATCTTTGGTGTAAACCAGCACCTGCAGTTCCTTTTCATTACAATCTATGGACTTGGGTGCTTGGTACATGAATATTGTAATTGGACAGTTGTAAATGTATTTGTTTCCCAGCTGTATTTCCTGGTTTTAGATTGGTGATGGATGAATCAGTTCCTGCTTGGAAGAGTCCTGTTTACACAGTTTGGCTCCTGCCTGACTGGAACTCTCCCTTATGCTGGGAGCGCTTGGTAAATGTTCGCATGCGTTCGTGCTCTAGAGTTTTGCTGCTCGACACTGAAATCAGCTTTAATGTGAAATATGCTGTGGTTGTTGGCCCTGAGCTTCTAGTTGCTTTTCACTTTAATACTCCATCCTACATGTCTGTGTCTTCCTGCACTGCTTCAACAAAGCTCAATGTAACAATCACACGTGCTGGCACAGTGGCACAGCAGTAGAGTTGGACTTGGGCAATAGGGGGCGCCGTCCTGTATGGTATGGCTGCCCAGCCTGCAGCTGTCCGTTTTTTCATCTTTTTTTTATTTTTAGTCAGTTAAAGTGTTTTTGTTCTGGAGTTCTAGTGGTTTTTATGTGGGGTTGGGGGGGGAGGAAGGGGGGAAACTATTTTTCTGGGTCCCTACTTGGTCGGAGAGGCAGCTTTTCTCCGGGCTGCACCACCGACCCGTCCTCGCGGCCTACCAGCGGGGCCTGGAGCGGCGTTTTCCTGTCGGGGACCGCCCAGAACCTCGGCTTCGGCGGCGGCACAGTGCTGGAACGTTGTCGCGGAGCGGGCGATGCCTTGCCGGGTCGCCGCGCTGGAGCTCCAGTGAGCTGAGACCGCCGATGAAACATCGCGGAGCTGCGGGTCCGTGGAGCGGCCGGCTGCGGGCGGCGGCGCTGACTTTAACATCGGGAGCCTGGGATCTCTTGCTGAGATCGCCAGTTGTGGAGCTCCATCCGGCGCGGCCTTGTTGGCTTCGGAAGCCGCGGTCTCCGTTAAGGGAAGCGGCCGTTCCAGGTGTCCCATACTGCCGTGAAGATTCTCCCGACGCCGGAGCACCATTACCCGGGGAGAACGGCCTGGAACATCGGGCCTCCATAGCGGTGACAGCGGAGGCCTCAATAGGCCCAACTATGGGTGGACATGGGGATGGGACTGGACTTAGTGCCTTCCCTCATAATGGAAACCATTGTGGGGGGATGTTTTTTATGTTAAAGTTCTTTATTATTGTCATGTTTGTATTCTTTTTTTATGTGGTGCAGTGAAATGCTTGTTGCCAATGCAGCACATACAAAAAGAATACAAACATGACAATTGGTGTAGGTGACTGATACAGAAACCTTTGAAACTTTTGCGTTGCTGCCTTCCATGACTAAAACCTGAATTTGGTCCTGACTACAGTGGCTTCGATACAGAGTTTCTATATTCTCCCTGTGGCCCACGTGGGTTTCTCCAGGTGCTCCAGTTTCCTTCCACTCTCCAAAGAAGTACAGGTTTGTTGGTTAATTGGCTTTGGTAAAATTAAAACTTGTTCCTAGTATGTAGGATAGTGCTAGTGGACAGAGTGGTTACTGTTGGACAAAAGGGCCTGTTTCCACACTGTATCTCTAAACTAACCTCTTCCAGTTAGGCAGGTACTGCCTTCAGGTCTCCATTATCGAATTAACCAGTTTTAGTTGGTTATATCAGAATAAACCAGTTTGGCTGTGAAGGCAGAGAATCAATGAACTGCAAATACTGGTTCATAAACAAATACATAAAGGGTGGAGGAGTAACTCGACGGGTCAGGTAGCATCTCCAGAGAACAACATTGGCTGACGTTTAAGGCAGAGCTTCTCCAGACTGATTGTGGTCATGGGAGGGGGAGGGGGAGGGGAGAAAGCTGAAAGAGATGGGGCTGGGCAAAGCCTGGTGAGTGATGGGTGGATACAGATGAGTGGAGTTTTGGATTGGAAGATAGTTGGTCAAAGGGCAGAGATGAAAACACAAAAGGTGTGAGATAAGAATAGAATTGTTGTGAATTGTGAAGTCGGAGGAAGGAATGGAGGGGGAGTGGAGGGAAGGGAGAATATAGATGCGCGTCCAGCTGTGGTACTGGGGGGAGGGGGGGGGGACTAAATGATTGGGGGGGGGGGGGGGGGGGGGGGGGGGGGGGGGGAGGGGGGGGGGGGGGGAGAGGGAGAGAGGAGAGGAGAGAGGGGATTGGGGGGGAAAAGGCTTGTTTGCAGGTTAGTTACCTAACATTGGAAAATTCAATGTTCATACCACTGGACTGTAAGCTAACCAAGCAGAATTTGAGGTGCTGTTCCTCCACTTGCACCTGGCCTCACTATAGCAATGGAGGAGGCCCAGGACAGTATGGGAAACGGAGTTGAAATGGATTAGTAACCGGGAGATCTTGCAGGCCTTGGCAGACCCTTTAAAGAAAACCATCTCTGATATTAAGCCAGAGACGCAATGAACTGTAGATGCTGCAATCTTGAGCATAGCACAAGTGCTGGAGGAACGTAACCGGCCAGGCAGCATCTGTGCAGGGAATAGCCGGGACGCAGCTGAAGAAGGCTCCTTCCACAGAGGCTGCCAGACCCTCTGAGTTCCTCCAGCTCTTTATGTTCTGCTCATATGAATTTGCCCTTTCTTTCTCCAGGCACATTTCCAACATTCTCCTTTTGGTTACAGTTTTCAGCAGCCACTTTGACCTGCATTTCACAGCCTCCCTGCCTCTGTGTGTCTCCCCCATCCCTCCCACTCAGATGCCTCAATAAACACTGGGTCTCCGGAGCAACCCTGACGCCAGTCCACCCAGTCAGAGGTATTTCCTTTGTCACAGTCATGCCTCCACACCCTCTCTGCAATGTAAAACCAACTTGTTTTTTCACATGGCCAGTTCTGACAAAAAAAGCCTTTGCCCTGAAATATCAATTGGTTTGTTTCCCCCACACACATGCTGTCTGATCTGCGAGGTATGTCCAGCGCCATCCATTTGGAAATTTGACATTTGAACGTTTTATTTGCTTCACGCTCAGTGAACTCAGCGGGACAGGTAGCATCTCTGGAGAGAAGGAATGGGTGACGTTTCGGGTCAAGACCCTTCTTCACTTCAGACGAGGAGAGGTTGGACACTTGGATTATTTTCTTTGGAATGTCAAAGGTTAAGAGGAGACCCGATAAAGGAGATGTGTAGGGCCAGTTTTTTACATAGAGGGTAGTGATTTTCACCCTCTCCAGACCCAGCACATCCTTTCTCAGACATGGTGCCCAAAATTAGTTTCAAGGTCAGGTGAATGTCACTCGTACCAATTAAGGTACAGTAACATTTGAGTTACCATACAGACATACTAAGTGACAAGCAACAAGACACACAACCACATAAAAGTTAACATCACAGTGAGGAATGTGGAATCCACTGTGATGGACAGTTCAATCTTCTTCCACTTGTTCTCCCGTTGTCGGGGCAGCCAAACCATCTGCAGTCGGGGCGATCAAAGTCCCTGCAGCACTAGAAATTGCTCACAATACTCCAAATGCAGCCTGACCAGCTCCTTATTGAGCCTCAGCATCATATCCCTGTTTTTGTATTCATTGTGAAGATTTTAAATTATTGTCGACGTTGAAGGCACATTTTCTGCCATTGCCATTGGCAAGAATCTTCATTGCACCAACCCACACAACCAACCATTATGGCTAAAAATATTGAACTGTAATTTTATGGGACCAACTACTGTATGAAGGATTTGATTATCATAGGAAGTCCAGAACCAATCAAGCTTTCAAGTTATTAAGTTCTTTTTTAGAAAAAGGATGTGATTAGTTTGTTAATGGTACACTTTGCCACATGGATAAATTATTTGATACGCGATTCTTGATGCACTGCTTATGTCATTCCTTCAATAAATGTAGTGAGCCATTGAGTTGAGAACATTAATACAATGGAATGGGAAAACAGTGCAAAAGGTGGGAACTCTAAAACCCATCGAGAACGCAAGGTATAGGTGAATGACTTGAATTTGAATCTGGGTCTGGCATCCGATGGCGATTGGTGTTCTGATTAAGTTGGGGCTAAAATCTGCAACACTCCTCTTGTTAATGGAAAATGAAGCTATGATTTTGTGCAGGGAATGCTGGTGCAGGATTCCCAAAAAGTTAAATTGTAGGTTGAATCAGTAGTAACGAAAGCAAACTCAATGCTTGCGTTTATTTCGAGAGGGCTTGTATACAAAAACAGGGACGTAATGCTAAGTCTCTACAAGGCGCTGGTCAGGCAGCATTTGGAATATTGTGAGCAGTTTTGGGCACCATATCTGAGGAAGGATGTGCTGGCTCTGGAGAGGGTCCAGAGGAGATTTACAAGAATGATCCCAGGAATGAGTGGGTTGACCTATGATGAACGTTTGTCGACACTGGGAGGGACGGGACCTAATTGAAACATACAGAATAGTGAAATGCTTGGATAGAGTGGATGTGGAGAGGATGTTTCCACCAGTGGGAGAGTCTAGGACTAGAGGTTATAGCCTCAGAATTAAAGGACGTTCTTTTAGAAAGGAGATGAGGAGAAATTTCTTTAGTCGGAGGGTGGTGAATCTGTGGAATTCTTTGCCACAGACGGCTGCGGAGGCCAAGTCAGTGGATATTTTTAAGGCAGTGATAAATGGATTCTTGATCAGTTTGGGCATCAGTGGTTATGGGGAGAGACAGGTGAATGGGGTTTGGAGGGAGAGATAGATCAACAATGATTGAATGGCGGAGCAGACTTGATGGGCCGAATGGCCTAATTCTGCTCCTATCACTTATGATTGTATGATCAAAGCTCACCTTCACACGGATGCCACTGTAACCGCCCAGCCTGTTTCTTTTCAACTGTAGAAGACCCAATCATCTTCTGGCAGTTCACTTATTTTGCCAAGTCCCTTTAATGCGGTGATGTTTCTGTAGATTTGTATAGTGTGCAGTAAATCAGTATGGAGGTGGATGTGGTCACACCAACTTGTGGGATTATATTGATGTAAAGGACAGTGTTCATACTAACCACAAGAATGTGCGCAAGTGTTGCTGGCACTGCTCTGAGATTCCTCATGATTGGTTATTTTGACCCTAACAGAGTTCCACTTGAAGCGAAGTATTTCACTCACTCAATGTTTTAAAATCTGTCCCGTGGAATAGGTCAAGGAACTGATACAGAAGGAAAGTTGCAACAAATGTATGCTTGGCCCGGCTGCATGGCGTTGCCGGAATGCGCATTGCTGAATGCCTTTTATCAGCTTAGGGGTGGCATATTGGCACAGTTGGTAACAGCTGCTGCCTCACTGCGTCGTGTTCGATCTTGACCTTGGCTGCTGTCTGTGTGGAGTCTGCACGTTCTCCCTGTGAGCATCTGGCTGCCATCGTATATCGCTACAACGTGCAGGTTTGTAGGTCAATGTAAATGCCCCTGGTGTGCAGGGAGTAGATGAGAAAGTACAATAACATCCTGTACTTCAAGCAATAACACCAGAACTATTGTGAATGGGTGATCGATGGGCTGAAGGACTTGTTTCCATGCTGTGTGTCTGAAACTAAAACTAACCCTTGAAGCCACTATCTACTTATTATAAGAAGCCAAAGGACTAGTAGGGAAATAAAGTAGGAAACACTCCTCCTATCGCCATTTGTCTAAGCTAATTGCCGGGTGATTGAGTCATAAGGTTTGCTCAGGCATAAGAGGCGGATTTTTCTTCTTGTAAAGTGCAGAAGGAAAGCCTTTCATCCCATGCCACGGGTGCCATCATTTGCAAAGCCACACAAACTCCAGTCACATTGACTCTTGGAGAGGGTGGATCTATGGGAATGATTGAACTACTCCATCAGGTGCAGGCAGCGGAGATTAGTTTAATGTGGCATCGTGTATAGCACGGACATTGTGTGTTGAAGGGCCTGTTGCTGCGCTGCACTCTTCTATGTTCTGTGTTCCCACTCCTTGACAATTTAGAGACAATCTTCAAAATAACTCTTGAGTATCCTTTGGAATATGAAAGAAGTCACTTTGAGCACCATCCATACCAGTAGTATGAATATTGATCCCTCTAACTTCAAGTAACCCCGGCATTTGCCCTCTCTCTCTCTATCCCCCCCCCCACCCAAACAAGCCACACCAGCTTCTCGTTTTCACCCAACAGACAACTAACAATGGCCTGTTTCCTTTACCATCATTACTTTTTAAAATATCTTTCATTCATTGTTCTTTATCTCTCTGTATCATCGTCTATATCTCTTGCTTCCCCTATCCCTAACTAGTCTGAAGAAGGGTCTCGACCTGAAACGCCACCCATTCCTTCTCTCCAGAGATGCTGCCTGTCCCCCTGAGTTACTCCAGCATTTTGTATCTATCTTCGGGTTAAACCAGCATCTGCCGTTCCTTCCGTCACCATTCATACTCTGTCGCCTTTGCCTCCAAGGGTAGTTTTTGAAGTGAAGTTTCTGAACGAGCTGCGTCGTTCAAAGAGTTTCTTCCTAATCCCAGGGATTGGGTTAACATATGAGAAATATGAGAGCTGGGCCTGTACTCGCTGGAGTTTACAAGGATGAGAGTGGACCTCATTGAAACTTACCGAATAGTGAAAGGTCTGGATAGAGTGACAGGGGAGGATGTTTCTACTAGTGGGAGAGTCTAGGACAGGAGGCCATAACATCAGAATAAAAGGATGTACCTTTAGCAAGGAGATGAGAAGGAATCTCTTTGGTTGGAAGGTGTTGAACCTGTGGAATTCATTGCCACTTGGAATTCATGGATATTTTCAAGGTGGGGATTGGCAGATTTCTTGATTAGTAAGGATGTCAGGGGTTATGGAGTGAAGGCAGGAGAATGGGGTTGAGAGGGAAAGATAGATCAGCCATGATTGAATGAGGGAGTAGACTTGATGGGCCAAATGGTCTTATTCTGCTCCTAGAATCGATGAACTATGAACTTATTCCTTTACTTTGCAAGTATACTTTGAAACCGGAAGTTGCTATCTGGTTTGCTGTGAAATGTGGTCGCACCAATTGGCTCGCCGTTATTTTTATCACGCAAGCCAGGCATTATTCTCAGTCGCCCAGCAATCCATTCACCTCCATTGGCTCTGCTGCTTTAGACCCTGCTTTCTCTTTTAGAAACATAGAAACATAGAAATTAGGTGCAGGAGTAGGCCATTCGGCCCTTCGAGCCTGCACCGCCAATTAATATGATCATGGCTGATCATCCAACTCAGTATCCCGTACCTGCCTTCTCTCCATACCCCCTGATCCCCTTAGCCACAAGGGCCACATCTAACTCCCTCTTAAATATAGCCAATGAACTGGCCTCAACTACCCTCTGTGGCAGAGAGTTCCAGAGATTCACCACTCTCTGTGTGAAAAAAGTTCTTCTCATCTCGGTTTTAAAGGATTTCCCCCTTATCCTTAAGCTGTGACCCCTTGTCCTGGACTTCCCCAACATCGGGAAGTTGAGTTTAGAGACACAGCGCAGAAACGTGACCCCTGGCCCTCCGAGTCCTCACCCACCAGCAAACCCCGCACTGTTCTACACACGAGGGATAATTGACAATCTCCACCAAAGCCAATTAACCTACAAACCTGTACGTGTTCAATATGTGGAAGGAAACCGGAGCACCCGGGGGAACCCAACAAGGGTACGGGGAGAACGCACAAACTCAGTACTAACAGCACCCGTTGTTAGGATTGAACCCAGGACTCTGGCGATGTAAGGCAACAACTCTACTGCCTGTGCCACCCTGCTGCCCCCTTCTCTCTGGCTATTAATTCTGTAACCCTGCATGATTTCTACCCCTCATCTACTGAAACCTTCTTCCGTTTCTTTAAATTATTATATTCCTTTAAAAATACGTGAGTGGCTTTGCCGTTTCCTTCACCTATCTTGTGGTTTGAAGTCTGAAGATGTGTCTCAATCTGAAATGTCACCCATTCCTTCTCATCCAGAGATGCTGCCTGTCCTGCTGAGTTACTCCAGCATTTTGTGTCCATCTTCGGTTTAAACCAGCATCTGCAGTTCCTTCCTTCTTAAACTTTTTCACATTGGTTTCTAATTTTTACATTCACAATGATGAATTTGGGTTCAGTGCCTTGGGTGCAATGCCACATGTGTTTCAGAGTGTGTTGAGCAAAATCGCAGGAGCAGCCAAAGCTGTATTTGTTGTGCCAGGGATACCCTGCACATGATCTGTATATGTGGGTCTTTGCTGTGACTTGTGATCCATGTTCTGGTCCATCAAACATTAGAATAATTTAAAAAACAAAATCCAGAACGTTAAATCAAACATAATTCAGGGATAACTTATGATCACCTTTGGATTTTCTACTGCTTACTAATTGGTGACTGCGAGACACTGTTCTCTTCTAAGGAGAGAGATTTACCAAGTGTCTCCTTTGTGACAGTATGCATGTGGTGTATTGCCCTGCCTGGACTTTCCTTTCCCAAACGCAGACTTTTGCAAACTGTTGATTGAAGTGCAGAGTATTGTTAAGGTGGGGACTGGCAGATGTTTGATTAGTATGGGTGTCGGGGGTTATGGAGAGAAGGCGGGTGAACGGGGTTGAGAGGGAAAGATAGGTTAGCCACGATTGAATGGCAGGGTAGACTCGATGGGCTAAATGCCCTAATTCTGCTCCAATGACTGATGAACCTATGCACCCTCTCCTGTCCCTGGTTTCCCGCAGGTTAGCTAACTCTAACTAAAATGGTGGATTCTCCTCCCCTTGCAGATGACCGCATTTGCTCGCCTCCATTTATGGAACTCGCCAGTCAGTGTGGTGAAGACACGATGGCAGAGCTGAAGAAACACAAGCTGACATTCCCATTCAGTAAGTAGTAGAACAAGCAACTGAATCCCTGGGACAGCCACATGCTTCCTGCTGTTTCTGCATGCTCAAATGGTACCTAAACACGTATGTGAAGCTGACCTTATTGCTTGCAATACATTTCTGGTGGCGGTCTGTACATGGGGAGAGTGTGATTTGTGATTTTTTAATATTGGAAGCTGCCGTGATCATTCCTCCAAGTTTGTCACAGTGACACAGCTGCTGGAGCTGCTGCCTCACAGCACCAGAGATCCAGGTTCAATCCTGACATTGGGTGCTGTGTCTGTGTGCAGTTTACACCACCTCCCTGTGACCACGTGGGTTTACTCCTGGTGCTCCGGTTTCCTCCCACATCCCAAGGACACACAGGGTGTAGGTGGACTTGGAGGCAGACACAAAATGCTGGAGTAACTCAGCAGGACAGGCAGCATCACTGGCTGGCCTCTGTAAATGGCTCCCGATGTGGATGAGTAAGTGGAACAGTGTGGAACTAATGTGAGGGGAGGATCGATGGTCAACATAGACTTGGTGGGCCAACGGGACTGTTTCCATGCTGTATCTTTCAGTCAATTCAATCAATCAATTGATCACCCAGCATCTGACATGTTTAGTGAGCCATCCTGTCAGACGATCCCACCAGCACAGAAATAGTACAGTCATGAAACATAGAAACATAGAAATTAGGTGCAGGAGTAGGCCATTCGGCCCTTCGAGCCTGCACCGCCATTCAATATGATCATGGCTGATCATCCAACTCAGTATCCCGTACCTGCCTTCTCTCCATACCCTCTGATCCCCTTGGCCACAAGGCCCACATCTAACTCCCTCTTAAATATAGCCAATGAACTGGCCTCAACTACCCTCTGTGGCAGAGAGTTCCAGAGATTCACCACTCTCTGCGTGAAAAAAGTTCTTCTCATCTCGGTTTTAAAGGATTTCCCCCTTATCCTTAAGCTGTGACCCTCTTGTCCTGGACTTCCCCAACATCGGGAACAATCTTCCTGCATCTAGCCTGTCCAACCTTAAGAATTTTGTAAGTTTCTATAAGATCCCCTCTCAATCTCCTAAAGTCTAGAGAGTATAAACCAAGTCTATCCAGCCTTTCTTCATAAGACAGTCCTGACATCCCAGGAATCAGTCTGGTGAACCGTCCCTGCACTCCCTCTATGGCAATAATGTCCTTCCTCAGATTTGGAGACCAAAACTGCATGCAATACTCCAGGTGTGTTCTCACCAAGACCCTGTACAACTGCAGTAGAACCTCCCTGCTCCTATACTCAAATCCTTTTGCATCTTCATCAATGAATTCCACAGATTCACCACCACTTTATCCCCAAAGAGCCAAAGAATCCCTGCACCCCCACCAAACATTTCACTGTGTGTAAACCATTCTCCATTTCATTCTGTTGCACCTGAGATATGAACTTCAGATTCTGCTATTTTACTTTTTCTCGCATCTTTTGTTGTGCTTTTTGCTGCCCCATTTGTTTTAATTCCAATGTCTCCTCCTCAGCACAGAAGCATGGGTTCCATTCTTTCCTGAGAGGAATGGGCAGAGAGACATGTTGAGATGCACCAGAGCTTTACTGTGTAAGCTCATCGAGATCCCGTGAACTGCCTCCTTATCTTTTCAATGTTTAATTTATTTTAATTAATAATGAATGCTTGTCCTCTGTTTCCACTGGCCGTCTGCTCCCGATGAAGATATCAAAATCCCCTTGCATGGTAACACTTTGGGTCAGCCTATCCCTTGGCGTGTTTGGCTGTGCGTGTGACTGTTGCCAGTGAGGCATTTGTGACCTTTAGGAAGGGGTGAGAGAGCAGGAATCTGGCTGGAATGGGTAAGATGTTCGGCCCACTTCACCTTCACACTGACACTCCATCTTCTCCACCACAGCTCTACAATTGTTTCCGTCCCGTTGCCTTGCATAGAAACATAGAAAATAGGTGCAGGAGTAGGCCATTCGGCCTTCGAGCCTGCACCGCCATTCAATACGATCATGGCTGATCATCCAACTCAGTATCCCGTACCTGCCTTCTCTCCATACCCTCTGATCCCTTTAGCCACAAGGGCCACATCTAACTCCCTCTTAAATATAGCCAATGAACTGGCCTCAACTACCTTCCGTGGCAGAGAATTCCACAGATTCACCACCACAAATGTTTTCCTCATCTCGGTCCTAAAAGATTTCCCCCTTATCCTTAAACTGTGACCCCTTGTTCTGGACTTCCCCAACATCGGGAACAATCTTCCTGCATCTAGCCTGTCCAACCCCTTAAGAATTTTGTAAGTTTCTATAAGATCCCCCCTCAATCTTCTAAATTCTAGCGAGTACAAGCCGAGTCTATCCAGTCTTTCTTCATATGAAAGTCCTGACATCCCAGGAATCAGTCTGGTGAACCTTCTCTGTACTCCCTCTATGGCAAGAATGTCTTTCCTCAGAGTAGGAGACCAAAACTGTACGCAATACCCCAGGTGTGGTCTCACCAAGACCCTGTACAACTGCAGTAGAACCTCCCTGCTCCTATACTCAAATCCTTTTGCTATGAATGCTAACATACCATTCGCTTTCTTCACTGCCTGCTGCACCTGCATTCCTACTTTCAATGACTGGTGTACCATGACACCCAGGTCTCGCTGCATCTCCCCTTTTCCTAATCGGCCACCATTCAGATAATAGTCTACTTTCCTGTTTTTGCCACCAAAGTGGATAACCTCACATTTATCCACATTATACTGCACCTGCCATGCATTTGCCTGTGCATCAGCAAATCTTCTTGTCCAAGGAGCACCTTTAGATTTTAGAATTTTGAGAGATACAGCACGAAAAAATGGGCCCTTCAGCCCGCCGAGCCCGCTCCTATCAGCAGTCAACTCGTACGCAAGCACTATCCTACACCCTGGGGCATTTCCACAATTTTATCAAAGCCAATTAGCCTACAAACCTGCATGTCTTTGGAGTGTGGGAGGAAACCGGAGCACCCAGAGAAAACCTGCGAGGTTACAGGGGGAATGTACAAACTCCGTACAGACAGCACCCGTAGTCGGGATCGAACCCAGGTCTCTGGCGCTGTAAGGCAGCAACTTTACCCTGCTCTGTGCCACCCTTATGCCACTGTCCCACCCCTGTTGAGTGGCACTGCCCACTGTAACCGTTTCTGGCATTAGGTCACTCCAGGTTTGGTGGAGGAGATATTTGGGAACATTTGCCAGGGGTTGCCTGTGATCAAACATTTTAATGATCTTCGTTTCTCTTTGTAGTTTGCAAAACCAGAGTGGCACACGGCACCAACTCTCACGAGGTGAGTGACTACAAAGGACTTTGTGCAAAAAAAAAGAGTTGGCTACAGTGAGAAATCTGAGAGCATCATTTTAAAACTGGATGTTGTCAATTATGGAAAGACATTGTTGCCATAGAGGGAGTACAGAGAAGGTTCACCAGACTGATTCCTGGGATGGCAGGACTTGCATATGGAGAAAGACTGGATAGACTCGGCTTGTACTCACTAGAATTTAGAAGATTGAGGGTGGATCTTATAGAAACTTACAAAATTCTTAAGGGGTTGGACAGGTTAGATGCAGGAAGATTGTTCCCGATGTTGGGGAAGTCCAGAACAAGGGGTCACAGTTTAAGGATAAGGGGGAAATCCTTTAGGACCGAGATGAGAAAAACTTTTTTCACACAGAGTGGTGAATCTGTGGAATTCTCTGCCACAGAAGGTAGTTGAGGCCTGTTCATTGGCTATATTTAAGAGGGAGTTAGATGTGGCCCTTGTGGCTAAAGGGATCAGGGGGTATGGAGAGAAGGCAGGTACGGGATACTGAGTTGGCTGATCAGCCATGATCATATTGAATGGCGGTGCAGGCTCGAAGGGCCGAATGGCCCACTCCTGCACCTAATTTCTTTTTCTATGTGGACAGGAATCAGTGCTGCAACTCGTGAAGTATTTCCCCATCATTGGACCAAGTTGTCAGGCATGTTGTCTTCCAACAGTAAGGCCGACAAATATCTCCTGCTCTCTGCTTTAGCCCAAGTAGCTCAAGGCGACACTGAGCTGAAGGAACTAGCACCTTGCGAGCAGTGAATGAGACCAAAACAAACGGAAGCATTGAAGGCAGGCACAAAAAGCTCGTGACATCGGTGATGTTTCGGGTCGAGACCCGTCTTCAGACGTCCTACTCCCTCCTAAGAAAGTTTTGCACGTCACCTGTTCCTTTTCTCCAAAGATGCTGCCTGATCCGCTGAGTTACTCCAGCTTTTAAAGGGTGCTCTTTGAGAAAGGAAGTGTGAGGAGGAACTTCTTTATTCAGAGGGTAGTTAATCTGTGGAACTCATTGCCACAGAGGGCTGTGGAGGCCAAGTCAGAGGATATTTTTAAGGTAGTGATGGACAATTTCTTGATTAGAGTGGGTGTCAAGGGTTATGGGGAGATGGCGGGGAAAATGGGATTGGGAGGCAGAGATCAGCCATGATTGAATGACAGAGTAGACTCGATGGGCTGAATGGCCTAATTCTACTATAACTTGTGAACTTGTGCCTGTCTTTGGTTTAAACCACGCCTACAGTCCTACACAAATGGAAGCATCTGTCTTGAATGTAGTTATCAACTGAGCTTCCACAGTCCTTTTGGGTACAGAATACATAAGATTCACTATCCTCTGGTTAAATACATTTATTCTCCTCCTCCTTCAAGGACCACCTCCCGACTTTGATCCCAAGTGCTAGACACCTTGGCAGGGGGAACAGTAACTCCATATCTATCATTATGAGCTTTCTGAGAAATAAGATCTCATCTAATTCTGTTCAACTCTCGAGAGTGCAGGCCAAGTCTGCCTAATCTCTCGATCTGGCCATCCCAAGAATCAATCATTGCACTCTCTCAGATATAAGTATGCCCTTCGTTTGGTAGAGAGAGACAAGATCAGTGAACATTATTCCAGATGCAACCTCACTGGGGCCCTGTATAATAAGAACAATATGTCT